>NW_027479525.1:0-105598 GCF_051014685.1 Ptiloglossa arizonensis
GTTATACGTTACACGTTATACGTTATACTTTATACGTTATACGTTATACGTTATACGTTATACGTTATACGTTATACGTTATACGTTATACGTTATACGTTATACGTTATACGTTATACGTTATACGTTATACGTTATACGTTACACGTTATACGTTATATGTTACACGTTATACGTTATACGTTACACGTTATACGTTATACGTTACACGTTATACGTTATACGTCATAGCTTACACGATACACGTTATACGTCATACGTTATACGTTATACGTTATACGTTATACGTTATACGTTATACGTTATACGTTACACGTTATACGTCACACGTTATACGTTATACGTTACACGTTATACGTTATACCTTATACGTTATACGTTATACGTTATACGTTATACGTTATACGTTATACGTTATACGTTATACGTTATACGTTATACGTTACACGTTACACGTTATACGTTATACGTTACACGTTATACGTTATACGTTATACGTTATACGTTATACGTTATACGTTATACGTTATACGTTATACGTTACACGTTATACGTTACACGTTATACGTTACACGTTATAAGTTATACGTTATACGTTATACGTTATACGTTATACGTTATACGTTATACGTTATACGTTATACGTTATACGTTACACGTTATACGTTCTACGTCACACGTTATACGTTATACGTCATACGTTGTACGTAATACGTTATACGTTATACGTAATACGTTATACGTTATACGTTACACGTTATACGTTATACGTCACACGTTATACGTCACACGTTATACGTTATACGTTACACGTTATACGTTATACGTTATACGTTATACGTTACACGTTATACGTTACACGTTATACGTTATATGTTATACGTTATACGTTACACGTTATACGTTACATGTTATACGTTACACGTTATACGTTACACGTTATACGTTATATGTTATACGTTATACGTAATATGTAATACGTTATACGTAATATGTAATACGTTATACCATTTACGTTATTCGTTATACGTTCTTCGTTATGCGTTGTACGTTATACGTTGTGCGTTATACGTTATACGTTATACGTGATACGTTACACGTTATACGTTACACGTTATACGTTACACGTTATACGTTACACGTTATACGTCATAGCTTACACGATACACGTTATACGTCATACGTTATACGTTACACGTTATACGTCACACGTTATACGTTATACGTTACACGTTATACGTTATACGTCATAGCTTACACGATACACGTTATACGTCATACGTTATACGTTACACGTTATACGTCACACGTTATACGTTATACGTTACACGTTATACGTTATACCTTATACGTTATACGTTATACGTTATACGTTAAACGTAATACGTTATACGTTACACGTTATACGTTATACGTTACACGTTATACGTTATACGTTACACGTTATACGTTATACGATATACGCTATACGTTATACGTTATACGTTATACGTTGTACGTTATACGTTATACGTTATACGTTATACGTTACATGTCACACGTTATACGTTATACGTTATACGTTATACGTCACACGTTATACGTTATACGTTACACGTTATACGTTATACGTTATACGTTATACGTTATACGTTATACGTTATACGTTATACGTTATACGTTATACGTTATACGTTATACGTTATACGTTATACGTTATACGTTATACGTTATACGTTATACGTTACACGTTATACGTTATACGTTACACGTTATACGTTATACGTTATACGTTATACGTTATACGTCATAGCTTACATGATACACGTTATACGTCATACGTTATACGTTACACGTTATACGTCACACGTTATACGTTATACGTTACACGTTATACGTTATACCTTATACGTTATACGTTATACGTTATACGTTAAACGTTATACGTTATACGTTACACGTTATACGTTATACGTTATACGTTATACGTTACACGTTATACGTTACACGTTATACGTTACACGTTACACGTTATACGTTACACGTTATACGTTATACGTTATACGTTATACGTTACACGTTATACGTTACACGTTATACGTTACACGTTATACGTTACACGTTATACGTTATACGTTATACGTTATACGTTATACGTTATACGTTATACGTTATACGTTATACGTTATACGTTAAACGTTATACGTTATACGTTATATGTCATACGTTATACGTAATATGTAATACGTTATTCGTTTTACGTTATTCGTTATACGTTCTTCGTTACACGTTGTACGTTATACGTTATGCGTTATACGTTAAACGTTACACGTTATACGTTATAAGTTATACGTTATACGTTATACGTTATACGTTATACGTTATACGTTATACGTTACACGTTATACGTTACACGTTATACGTTATACGTTATACGTTATACGTTATACGTTATACGTTATACGTTATACGTTGTACGTTATACGTTATACGTTATACGTTACACGTTATACGTTACACGTTATACGTTACACGTTATACGTTACACGTTATACGTTACACGTTATACGTTATACCTTATACGTTATACGTTATACGTCATACGTTATACGTTAAACGTTATACGTTATACGTTACACGTTATACGTTATACGTTACACGTTATACGTTATACGTTATACGTTATACGTTATACGTTATACGTTATACGTTATACGTTATACGTTATACGTTACACGTTATACGTTATACCTTATACGTTATACGTTATACGTTATACGTTATACGTTAAACGTTATACGTTATACGTTATATGTTATACGTTATACGTAATATGTAATACGTTATTCGTTTTACGTTATTCGTTATACGTTCTTCGTTACACGTTGTACGTTATACGTTATTCGTTATACGTTCTTCGTTACACGTTGTACGTTATACGTCATGCGTTATACGTTAAACGTTATACGTTATACGTTATAAGTTATACGTTATACGTTATACGTTATACGTTATACGTTATATTATACGTTATACGTTATACGTTATACGTTATACGTTACACGTTATACGTTATACGTCACACGTTATACGTTATACGTCATACGTTGTACGTAATACGTTATACGTTATACGTTATACGTTATACGTTATACGTAATACGTTATACGTTATACGTTACACGTTATACGTTATACGTCACACGTTATACGTCACACGTTATACGTTATACGTTACACGTTATACGTTATACGTTATACGTTATACGTTATACGTTAACCGTTATACGTTATACGTTATATGTTATACGTTATACGTAATACGTTATACGTAATACGTTATACGTTATACGTTACACGTTATACGTTATACGTCACACGTTATACGTCACACGTTATACGTTATACGTTACACGTTATACGTTATACGTTATACGTTATACGTTATACGTTATACGTTATACGTTACACGTTATACGTTATACGTCACACGTTATACGTCACACGTTATACGTTATTCCTTATACGTTCTTCGTTACACGTTGTACGTTATACGTTATGCGTTATACGTTAAACGTTATACGTTATACGTTATAAGTTATACGTTATACGTTATACGTTATACGTTATACGTTATACGTTATACGCTATACGTTATACGTTACACGTTATACGTTATACGTCACACGTTATACGTTATACGTCATACGTTGTACGTAATACGTTATACGTTATACGTTATACGTAATACGTTATACGTTATACGTTACACGTTATACGTTATACGTCACACGTTATACGTCACACGTTATGCTTTATACGTTACACGTCACACGTTATACGTCACACGTTACACGTTATTCGTTATACGTTCTTCGTTACACGTTGTACGTTATACGTTATACGTTATACGTCACACGTTATACGTTATACGTCATACGTTGTACGTAATACGTTATACGTTATACGTTATACGTAATACGTTATACGTTATACGTTACACGTTATACGTTATACGTCACACGTTATACGTCACACGTTATGCGTTATACGTTATACGTTATATGTTATACGTTATACGTAATATGTAATACGTTATACGTTTTACGTTATTCGTTATACGTTCTTCGTTACACGTTGTACGTTATACGTTATTCGTTATACGTTACACGTTATACGTTATTCGTTATACGTTATACGTTATACGTTATACGTTATACGTTATACGTTATACGTTATACGTTATACGTTACACGTTATACGTTATACGTCACACGTTATACGTTATACGTTACACGTTATACGTTATACGTTATACGTTATACGTTATACGTTATACGTTATACGTTACACGTTATACGTCATACGTTATATGTTATACGTTATACGTAATATGTAATACGTTATTCGTTTTACGTTATTCGTTATACGTTCTTCGTTACACGTTGTACGTTATACGTTATGCGTTATACGTTAAACGTTATACGTTATACGTTATAAGTTATACGTTATACGTTATACGTTATACGTTATACGTTATACGTTACACGTTATACGTCATACGTTATATGTTATACGTTATACGTAATATGTAATACGTTATTCGTTTTACGTTATTCGTTATACGTTCTTCGTTACACGTTGTACGTTATACGTTATGCGTTATACGTTAAACGTTATACGTTATACGTTATAAGTTATACGTTATACGTTATACGTTACACGTTATACGTTATACGTCACACGTTATACGTTATACGTTACACGTTATACGTTATACGTTATACGTTACACGTTATACGTTATACGTCACACGTTATACGTCACACGTTATACGTTATACGTTACACGTTATACGTTATACGTTATACGTTATACGTTATACGTTATACGTTATACGTTATACGTTATACGTTATACGTTATACGTTATACGTTATACGTTATACGTTATACGTTATACGTTATACGTTACACGTTATACGTTATACGTTACACGTTATACGTTATACGTTACACGTTATACGTTATACGTCATAGCTTACACGATACACGTTATACGTCATACGTTATACGTTATACGTTATACGTTATACGTTATACGTTATACGTTATACGTTATACGTTATACGTTACACGTTATACGTCACACGTTATACGTTATACGTTACACGTTATACGTTATACCTTATACGTTATACGTTATACGTTATACGTTATACGTTATACGTTATACGTTATACGTTATACGTTATACGTTATACGTTATACGTTACACGTTACACGTTATACGTTATACGTTACACGTTATACGTTATACGTTATACGTTATACGTTATACGTTATACGTTATACGTTATACGTTATACGTTACACGTTATACGTTACACGTTATACGTTACACGTTATAAGTTATACGTTATACGTTATACGTTATACGTTATACGTTATACGTTATACGTTATACGTTATACGTTATACGTTACACGTTATACGTTCTACGTCACACGTTATACGTTATACGTCATACGTTGTACGTAATACGTTATACGTTATACGTAATACGTTATACGTTATACGTTACACGTTATACGTTATACGTCACACGTTATACGTCACACGTTATACGTTATACGTTACACGTTATACGTTATACGTTATACGTTATACGTTACACGTTATACGTTACACGTTATACGTTATATGTTATACGTTATACGTTACACGTTATACGTTACATGTTATACGTTACACGTTATACGTTACACGTTATACGTTATATGTTATACGTTATACGTAATATGTAATACGTTATACGTAATATGTAATACGTTATACCATTTACGTTATTCGTTATACGTTCTTCGTTATGCGTTGTACGTTATACGTTGTGCGTTATACGTTATACGTTATACGTGATACGTTACACGTTATACGTTACACGTTATACGTTACACGTTATACGTTACACGTTATACGTTACACGTTATACGTTACACGTTATACGTTACACGTTATACGTTATACGTTATACGTTATACGTTATACGTTATTCGTTATACGTTATACGTTATACGTTATACGTTATACGGAATACGCTATACGTTATACGTTATACGTCATACGTTATACGTTATACGTTACACGTTATACGTTATATGTTATACGTTATACGTTATACGTTATACGTTATACGTTAAACGTTATACGTTATACGTTATAAGTTATACGTTACACGTTATACGTTACATGTTATACGTTACACGTTATACGTTACACGTTATACGTTATATGTTATACGTTATACGTAATATGTAATACGTTATACCATTTACGTTATTCGTTATACGTTCTTCGTTATGCGTTGTACGTTATACGTTGTGCGTTATACGTTATACGTTACACGTTATACGTTACACGTTATACGTTATACGTTATACGTTATACGTTATACGTTACACGTTATACGTTATACGTTACACGTTATACGTTATACGTTACACGTTATACGTTATACGTCATAGCTTACACGATACACGTTATACGTCATACGTTATACGTTATACGTTATACGTTATACGTTATACGTTATACGTTATACGTTACACGTTATACGTCACACGTTATACGTTATACGTTACACGTTATACGTTATACGTTATACGTTATACGTTATACGTTATACGTTAGACGTTATACGTTATACGTTATACGTTATACGTCATACGTTATACGTTATACGTTACACGTTATACGTTATACGTTACACGTTATACGTTTTATGTTATACGTTATACGTAATATGTAATACGTTATACCATTTACGTTATTCGTTGTACGTTCTTCGTTATGCGTTGTACGTTATACGTTGTGCGTTATACGTTATACGTTATACGTGATACGTTACACGTTATACGTTACACGTTATACGTTACACGTTATACGTTATACGTTATACGTTATACGTTATACGTTATACGTTATACGTTATACGTTATACGTTATACGTTATACGTTATACGTTATACGTTATACGTTATACGTTATACGTTATACGTTACACGTTATACGTTATACGTTACACGTTATACGTTATACGTTACACGTTATACGTTATACGTCATAGCTTACACGATACACGTTATACGTCATACGTTATACGTTATACGTTATACGTTATACGTTATACGTTATACGTTATACGTTACACGTTATACGTCACACGTTATACGTTATACGTTACACGTTATACGTTATACGTTATACGTTATACGTTATACGTTATACGTTATACGTTATACGTTATACGTTATACGTTACACGTTACACGTTATACGTTATACGTTACACGTTATACGTTATACGTTACACGTTATACGTTATACGTTATACGTTATACGTTATACGTTATACGTTATACGTAATACGTTACACGTTATACGTTACACGTTATACGTTACACGTTATAAGTTATACGTTATACGTTATACGTTATACGTTATACGTTATACGTTACACGTTATACGTTACACGTTATACGTTACACGTTATAAGTTATACGTTATACGTTATACGTTATACGTTATACGTTATACGTTATACGTTATACGTAATACGTTATACGTTATACGTTACACGTTATACGTTATACGTCACACGTTATACGTCACACGTTATACGTTATACGTTACACGTTATACGTTATACGTTATACGTTATACGTTACACGTTATACGTTACACTTTATACGTTATATGTTATACGTTATACGTTACACGTTATACGTTACATGTTATACGTTACACGTTATACGTTACACGTTATACGTTATATGTTATACGTTATACGTAATATGTAATACGTTATACGTAATATGTAATACGTTATACCATTTACGTTATTCGTTATACGTTCTTCGTTATGCGTTGTACGTTATACGTTGTGCGTTATACGTTATACGTTACACGTTATACGTTACACGTTACACGTTATACGTCACACGTTATACGTTATACGTTATACGTTATACGTTATACGTTATACGTTATACGTTATACGTTATACGTTATACGTTATACGTTATACGTTACACGTTATACGTTATATGTTATACGTTATACGTAATATGTAATACGTTATACCATTTACGTTATTCGTTATACGTTCTTCGTTATGCGTTGTACGTTATACGTTGTGCGTTATACGTTATACGTTATACGTGATACGTTACACGTTATACGTTACACGTTATACGTTACACGTTATACGTTACACGTTATACGTTACACGTTATACGTTACACGTTATACGTTAAACGTTATACGTTATACGTTATACGTTATACGTTATACGTTATACGTTACACGTTATACGTTACACGTTATACGTTACACGTTACACGTTATACGTTACACGTTATACGTTACACGTTATAAGTTATACGTTATACGTTATACGTTATACGTTATACGTTATACGTTATACGTTATACGTAATACGTTATACGTTATACGTTACACGTTATACGTTATACGTCACACGTTATACGTCACACGTTATACGTTATACGTTACACGTTATACGTTATACGTTATACGTTATACGTTACACGTTATACGTTACACTTTATACGTTATATGTTATACGTTATACGTTACACGTCATACGTTACATGTTATACGTTACACGTTATACGTTACACGTTATACGTTATATGTTATACGTTATACGTAATATGTAATACGTTATACGTAATATGTAATACGTTATACCATTTACGTTATTCGTTATACGTTCTTCGTTATGCGTTGTACGTTATACGTTGTGCGTTATACGTTATACGTTATACGTGATACGTTACACGTTATACGTTACACGTTATACGTTACACGTTAAACGTTACACGTTATACGTTACACGTTATACGTTACACGTTATACGTTACACGTTATACGTTATACGTTATAAGTTATACGTTATACGTTATTCGTTATACGTTATACGTTATACGTTATACGTTATACGTTATACGGAATACGTTATACGTTATACGTTATACGTCATACGTTATACGTTATACGTTACACGTTATACGTTATATGTTATACGTCATACGTTATACGTTATACGTTATACGTTAAACGTTATACGTTATACGTTATAAGTTATACGTTGCACGTTATACGTTACATGTTATACGTTACACGTTATACGTTACACGTTATACGTTATATGTTATACGTTATACGTAATATGTAATACGTTATACCATTTACGTTATTCGTTATACGTTCTTCGTTATGCGTTGTACGTTATACGTTGTGCGTTATACGTTATACGTTACACGTTATACGTTACACGTTACACGTTATACGTCACACGTTATACGTTATACGTTAGACGTTATACGTTATACGTTATACGTTACACGTTATACGTTACATGTTATACGTTACACGTTATACGTTACACGTTATACGTTATATGTTATACGTTATACGTAATATGTAATACGTTATACGTAATATGTAATACGTTATACCATTTACGTTATTCGTTATACGTTCTTCGTTATGCGTTGTACGTTATACGTTGTGCGTTATACGTTATACGTTACACGTTATACGTTACACGTTACACGTTATACGTCACACGTTATACGTTATACGTTAGACGTTATACGTTATACGTTATACGTTATACGTTATACGTTATACGTTATACGTTATACGTTATACGTTACACGTTATACGTTATATGTTATACGTTATACGTAATATGTAATACGTTATACCATTTACGTTATTCGTTATACGTTCTTCGTTATGCGTTGTACGTTATACGTTGTGCGTTATACGTTATACGTTATACGTGATACGTTACACGTTATACGTTACACGTTATACGTTACACGTTATACGTTACACGTTATACGTTACACGTTATACGTTACACGTTATACGTTAAACGTTATACGTTATACGTTATACGTTATACGTTATACGTTATACGTTACACGTTATACGTTACACGTTATACGTTACACGTTACACGTTATACGTTACACGTTATACGTTACACGTTATAAGTTATACGTTATACGTTATACGTTATACGTTATACGTTATACGTTATACGTTATACGTAATACGTTATACGTTATACGTTACACGTTATACGTTATACGTCACACGTTATACGTCACACGTTATACGTTATACGTTACACGTTATACGTTATACGTTATACGTTATACGTTACACGTTATACGTTACACTTTATACGTTATATGTTATACGTTATACGTTACACGTCATACGTTACATGTTATACGTTACACGTTATACGTTACACGTTATACGTTATATGTTATACGTTATACGTAATATGTAATACGTTATACGTAATATGTAATACGTTATACCATTTACGTTATTCGTTATACGTTCTTCGTTATGCGTTGTACGTTATACGTTGTGCGTTATACGTTATACGTTATACGTGATACGTTACACGTTATACGTTACACGTTATACGTTACACGTTATACGTTACACGTTATACGTTACACGTTATACGTTACACGTTATACGTTACACGTTATACGTTATACGTTATAAGTTATACGTTATACGTTATTCGTTATACGTTATACGTTATACGTTATACGTTATACGGAATACGTTATACGTTATACGTTATACGTCATACGTTATACGTTATACGTTACACGTTATACGTTATACGTTATATGTTATACGTCATACGTTATACGTTATACGTTATACGTTAAACGTTATACGTTATACGTTATAAGTTATACGTTGCACGTTATACGTTACATGTTATACGTTACACGTTATACGTTACACGTTATACGTTATATGTTATACGTTATACGTAATATGTAATACGTTATACCATTTACGTTATTCGTTATACGTTCTTCGTTATGCGTTGTACGTTATACGTTGTGCGTTATACGTTATACGTTACACGTTATACGTTACACGTTACACGTTATACGTCACACGTTATACGTTATACGTTAGACGTTATACGTTATACGTTATACGTTATACGTTATACGTTATACGTTATACGTTATACGTTATACGTTATACGTTATACGTTATACGTTATACGTTACACGTTATACGTTATACGTTATACGTTATTAGTTATACGTTATACGGAATACGTTATACGTTTTACGTTATACGTCATACGTTATACGTTATACGTTACACGTTATACGTTATATGTTATACGTTATACGTTATACGTTATACGTTATACGTTAAACGTTATACGTTATACGTTATAAGCTATACGTTACACGTTATACGTTACATGTTATACGTTACACGTTATTCGTTACACGTTATACGTTATATGTTATACGTTATACGTAATATGTAATACGTTATACCATTTACGTTTTTCGTTATACGTTCTTCGTTATGCGTTGTACGTTATACGTTGTGCGTTATACGTTATACGTTACACGTTATACGTTACACGTTACACGTTATACGTCACACGTTATACGTTATACGTTAGACGTTATACGTTATACGTTATACGTTTTACGTTATACGTTATACGTTATACGTTATACGTTATACGTTATACGTTATACGTTATACGTTACACGTTATACGTTATACGTTATACGTTATTAGTTATACGTTATACGTTATACGTTATATGTTACACGTTATACGTTATACGTTATACGTTATACGTTTTACGTTATACGTTACACGTTATACGTTATATGTTATACTTTAAACGTAATATGTAATACGTTATACGTAATATGTAATACGTTATACCATTTACGTTATTCGTTATACGTTCTTCGTTATGCGTTGTACGTTATACGTTGTGCGTTATACGTTATACGTTATACGTTATACGTTATACGTTTTACGTTATACGTCACACGTTATACGTTATACGTTAGGCGTTATACGTTATACGTTATACGTTATACGTTATACGTTATACGTTATACGTTATACGTTATACGTTATACGTTATACGTTATACGTTACACGTTATACGTTATACGTTATACGTTATTAGTTATACGTTATACGTTATACATTATATGTTACACGTTATACGTTATACGTTATACGTTATACGTTTTACGTTATACGTTACACGTTATACGTTATATGTTATACGTTATACGTAATATGTAATACGTTATACCATTTACGTTATTCGTTGTACGCTCCCCGTTATGCGTTGTACGTTATACGTTGTGCGTTATACGTTATACGTTATACGTGATACGTTACACGTTATACGTTACACGTTATACGTTACACGTTATACGTTACACGTTATACGTTATACGTAATACGATATACGTTATACGTTACACGTTATACGTTATACGTCACACGTTATACGTCACACGTTATACGTTATACGTTACACGTTATACGTTATACGTTATACGTTATACGTTACACGTTATACGTTACACGTTATACCTTATATGTTATACGTTATACGTTACACTTTATACGTTACATGTTATACGTTACACGTTATACGTTACACGTTATACGTTATATGTTATACGTTATACGTAATATGTAATACGTTATACGTAATATGTAATACGTTATACCATTTACGTTATTCGTTATACGTTCTTCGTTATGCGTTGTACGTTATACGTTGTGCGTTATACGTTATACGTTATACGTGATACGTTACACGTTATACGTTACACGTTATACGTTACACGTTATACGTTACACGTTATACGTTACATGTTATACGTTACACGTTATACGTTACACGTTATACGTTACACGTTATACGTTATATGTTATACGTTATACGTAATATGTAATACGTTATACCATTTACGTTATTCGTTATACGTTTTTCGTTATGCGTTGTACGTTATACGCTGTGCGTTATACGTTATACGTTACACGTTATACGTTACAAGTTACACGTTATACGTCACACGTTATACGTTATACGTTAGACGTTATACGTTATACGTTATACGTTATACGTTATACGTTATACGTTATACGTTATACGTTATACGTTATACGTTATACGTTATACGTTATACGTTATACGTTATACGTTACACGTTATACGTTATACGTTATACGTTATTAGTTATACGTTATACGTTATACGTTATATGTTACCCGTTATACGTTATACGTTATACGTTATACGTTATACGTTATACGTTATACGTTACACGTTATACGTTATATGTTATACGTTATACGTAATATGTAATACGTTATACCATTTACGTTATTCGTTATACGTTCTTCGTTATGCGTTGTACGTTATACGTTGTGCGTTATACGTTATACGTTATACGTGATACGTTACACGTTATACGTTACACGTTATACGTTACACGTTATACGTTACACGTTATACGTTACACGTTATACGTTACACGTTATACGTTATACGTTATACGTTATACGTTATACGTTATTCGTTATACGTTATACGTTATACGTTATACGTTATACGGAATACGTTATACGTTATACGTTATACGTCATACGTTATACGTTACACGTTATACGTCACACGTTATACGTTATACGTTACACGTTATACGTTATATGTTATACGTTATACGTTATACGTTATACGTTATACGTTATACGTTATTCGTTATACGTTATACGTTATAGGTTATACGTTATACGTAATACGTTATACGTTATACGTTATACGTTATACGTTATATAATACTTTATACGTTATACGTTACACGTAACACGTTATACGTTACACGTCACACGTAATACGTTATACGCTACACGTTATACGTTATACGTTATACGTTATACGTTATACGTCACTCGTTATACGTTATACGTTATACGGAATACGTTATACGTTATACGTTATACGTCATAAGTTATACGTTATACGTTATACGCTATTCGTGATACGTTATACGTTATACGTTATACGTTATACGGAATACGTTATACGTTATACGTTATACGTCATAAGTTATACGTTATACGTTATACGTTATACGTTACACGTTATACGTTGTACGTTATACGCTATTCGTGATACGTTATACGTTATACGTTATACGTTATACGGAATACGTTATACGTTATACGTTATACGTCATAAGTTATACGTTATACGTTATACGTTATACGTTACACGTTATACGTTGTACGTTATACGTTATACGTTATACGTTATACGTTATACGTTATACGTTATACGTTATATGTTATACGTTATACGTTATACGTTATACGTTATACGTTATACGTTATTCGTTATACGTTATACGTTATAGGTTATACGTTATACGTAATACGTTATACGTTATACGTTATACGTCATACGTTGTACGTAATATGTTATACGTTATACGTAATATGTAATACGTTATAACATTTACGTTATTCGTTATACGTTCTTCGTTATGCGTTGTACGTTATACGTTGTGCGTTATACGTTATACGTTATACGTGATACGTTACACGTTATACGTTACACGTTAGGCGTTACACGTTATACGTTACACGTTATACGTTACACGTTATACGTTACACGTTATACGTTATACGTTATACGTTATACGTTATACGCTATTCGTGATACGTTATACGTTATACGTTATACGTTATACGGAATACGTTATACGTTATACGTTATACGTCATAAGTTATACGTTATACGTTATACGTTATACGTTACACGTTATACGTTGTACGTTATACGTTATACGTTATACGTTATACGTTATACGTTATACGTTATACGTTATATGTTATACGTTATACGTTATACGTTATACGTTATACGTTATACGTTATTCGTTATACGTTATACGTTATAGGTTATACGTTATACGTAATACGTTATACGTTATACGTTATACGTCATACGTTGTACGTTACACGTTATACGTAACACGTTATACGTTATACGTTATACGTTATACGTTATACGTTATACGCTATACGTTATACGTTATACGTAATACGTTATACGTCATACGTTATACGTTACACGTTATACGTCACTCGTTATACGTTATACGTTACACGTTATACGTTATACGTTATACGTCACTCGTTATACGTTATACGTTATACGGAATACGTTATACGTTATACGTTATACGTCATAAGTTATACGTTATACGTAATACGTTATACGTTATACGTTATACGTCATACGTTGTACGTTACACGTTATACGTAACACGTTATACGTTATACGTTACACGTTATACGTTACACGTTACACGTTATACGTCACACGTTATACGTTATACGTTAGACGTTATACGTTACACGTTATACGTCACACGTTATACGTTATACGTTAGACGTTATACGTTATATGTTACACGTTATACGTAATACGTTATACGTTATACGTTATACGTTATACGTTATACGTTATACGTCATACGTTATACGTTACACGTTATACGTCACACGTTATACGTGATACGTTACACGTTATACGTTACACGTTAGGCGTTACACGTTATACGTTACACGTTATACGTTACACGTTATACGTTACACGTTATACGTTATACGTTATACGTTATACGTTATACGCTATTCGTTATACCTTATACGTTATACGTTATACGTTATACGTTATACGGAATACGTTATACGTTATACGTTATACGTCATAAGTTATACGTTATACGTTATACGTTATACGTTACACGTTATACGTTGTACGTTATACGTTATACGTTATACGTTATACGTTATACGTTATACGTTATACGTTATATGTTATACGTTATACGTTATCCGTTATACGTTATACGTTATTCGTTATACGTTATACGTTATAGGTTATACGTTATACGTAATACGTTATACGTTATACGTTATACGTCATACGTTGTACGTTACACGTTATACGTAACACGTTATACGTTATACGTTATACGTTATACGTTACACGTTATACGTCACACGTTATACGTTATACGTTATACGTTATACGTCATACGTTATACGTTACACGTTATACGTTATACGTCACACGTTATAGGTTATACGTTATACGTTATACGTTATACGTTATACGTTATACGTTATACGTTATACGTTACACGTTATACGTCACACGTTATTCGTTATACGTTATACGTTATACGTCATACGTTATACGTTACACGTTATACGTCACACGTTATACGTTATACGTTACACGTTGTACGTTATACGTTATTCGTTATACGTTACACGTTATACGTTCTTCGTTATACGTTATACGTTATACGTTATACGTTATACGTTATACGTAATACGTTATACGTTATACGTTACACGTTATACGTTATACGTCACACGTTATACGTTATACGTTACACGTTATACGTTATACGTTATACGTTATACGTTATACGTTATACGTTATACGTTACACGTTATACGTTATACGTTATACGTTATACGTTATACGTTACACGTTATACGTTACACGTTATACGTTATACGTCACACGTTATACGTTATACGTTACACGTTATACGTTATACGTTATACGTTATACGTTATACGTTATACGTTATACGTTATACGTTATACGTTACACGTTATACGTTATACGATATATGTTATACGTTATACGTAATATGTAATACGTTATTCGTTTTACGTTATTCGTTATACGTTCTTCGTTACACGTTGTACGTTATACGTTATGCGTTATACGTTAAACGTTATACGTTATACGTTATAAGTTATACGTTATACGTTATACGTTATACGTTATACGTTATACGTTATACGTTATACGTTATACGTTACACGTTATACGTTATACGTCACACGTTATACGTTATACGTCATACGTTGTACGTAATACGTTATACGTTATACGTTATACGTTACACGTTATACGTCACACGTTATACGTTATACGTTACACGTTGTACGTTATACGTTATTCGTTATACGTTACACGTTATACGTTATTCGTTATACGTTATACGTTATACGTTATACGTTATACGTTATACGTTATACGTTATACGTTATACGTTATACGTTATACGTTACACGTTATACGTTATACGTCACACGTTATACGTTATACGTTACACGTTATACGTTATACGTTATACGTTATACGTTATACGTTATACGTTATACGTTACACGTTATACGTTATACGATATATGTTATACGTTATACGTAATATGTAATACGTTATTCGTTTTACGTTATTCGTTATACGTTCTTCGTTACACGTTGTACGTTATACGTTATGCGTTATACGTTAAACGTTATACGTTATACGTTATAAGTTATACGTTATACGTTATACGTTATACGTTATACGTTATACGTTATACGTTATACGTTATACGTTATACGTCACACGTTATACGTTATACGTTATACGTTATACGTCATACGTTATACGTTACACGTTATACGTTATACGTCACACGTTATACGTTATACGTTATACGTTATACGTCATACGTTATACGTTACACGTTATACGTCACACGTTATACTTTATACGTTACACGTTATACGTTATATGTTATACGTTATACGTTATACGTTATACGTTAAACGTTATACGTTATACGTCATAAGTTATACGTTATACGTTATACGTTATACGTTATACGTTATACGTTACACGTTATACGTTATACGTCACACGTTATACGTTATACGTCATACGTTGTACGTACTAAGTTATACGTTATACGTTATACGTAATACGTTATACGTTATACGTTACACGTTATACGTTATACGTCACACGTTATACGTCACACGTTATACGTTATACGTTACACGTTATACGTTATTCGTTATACGTTATACGTTACACGTTATACGTTATACGTTATACGTTATACGTTATACGTTATACGTTATACGTTATACGTTATACGTTATACGTTATACGTTACACGTTATACGTTATACGTTACACGTTATACGTTATACGTTATACGTTATACGTTATACGTCATAGCTTACACGATACACGTTATACGTCATACGTTATACGTTACACGTTATACGTCACACGTTATACGTTATACGTTACACGTTATACGTTATACGTTATACCTTATACGTTATACGTTATACGTTATACGTTATACGTTAAACGTTATACGTTATACGTTATACGTTATACGTTATACGTCATAGCTTACACGATACACGTTATACGTCATACGTTATACGTTACACGTTATACGTCACACGTTATACGTTATACGTTACACGTTATACGTTATACGTTATACGTTATACGTTATACGTTATACGTTATACGTTATACGTTATACGTTATACGTTATACGTTATACGTTATACGTTACACGTTATACGTTACACGTTATACGTTACACGTTATAAGTTATACGTTATACGTTATACGTTATACGTTATACGTTATACGTTATACGTTATACGTTACACGTTATACGTTATACGTCACACGTTATACGTTATACGTCATACGTTGTACGTAATACGTTATACGTTATACGTTATACGTAATACGTTATACGTTATACGTTACACGTTATACGTTATACGTCACACGTTATACGTCACACGTTATACGTTATACGTTACACGTTATACGTTATACGTTATACGTTATACGTTATACGTAATACGTTATACGTTATACGTTACACGTTATACGTTATACGTCACACGTTATACGTCACACGTTATACGTTATACGTTACACGTTATACGTTATACGTTATACGTTATACGTTACACGTTATACGTTATACGTTATACGTTATACGTTATACGTTATACGTTATACGTTATACGTTATACGTTATACGTTATACGTTATACGTTACACGTTATACGTTATACGTTACACGTTATACGTTATACGTTATACGTTATACGTTATACGTTATACGTTATACGTTATACGTTACACGTTATACGTTATACGTCACACGTTATACGTCACACGTTATACGTTATACGTTACACATTATACGTTATACGTTATACGTTATACGTTATACGTTATACGTTATACGTTATACGTTACACGTTATACGTTATACGTTATACGTTATTAGTTATACGTTATACGTTATACGTTATACGTTATACGTTATACGTTATACGTTATACGTTATACGTTATACGTTATACGTTATACGTTATACGTTACACGTTACACGTTATACGTTATACGTTATACGTTATTAGTTATACGTTATACGTTATACGTTATATGTTACACGTTATACGTTATACGTTATACGTTATACGTTATACGTTAAACGTTATACGTTATACGTTATACGTTATACGTTATACGTCATAGCTTACACGATGCACGTTATACGTCATACGTTATACGTTACACGTTATACGTCACACGTTATACGTTATACGTTACACGTTATACGTTATATGTTATACGTTATACGTTATACGTTCTACGTTATACGTTATACGTTACACGTTATACGTTATACGTTATACGTTATACGTTATACGTTATACGTTATACGTTATACGTTATACGTTATACGTTATACGTTATACGTTACACGTTATACGTTATACGTTACACGTTATACGTTATACGTTATACGTTATACGTTATACGTTATACGTTATACGTTATACGTTATACGTTATACGTTATACGTTACACGTTATACGTTATACGATATACGTTATTAGTTATACGTTATACGTTATACGTTATATGTTACACGTTATACGTTATACGTTATACGTTATACGTTATACGTTATACGTTATACGTTACACGTTATACGTTATATGTTATACGTTATACGTAATATGTAATACGTTATACCATTTACGTTATTCGTTATACGTTCTTCGTTATGCGTTGTACGTTATACGTTGTGCGTTATACGTTATACGTTATACGTGATACGTTACACGTTATACGTTACACGTTATACGTTACACGTTATACGTTACACGTTATACGTTACACGTTATACGTCACACGTTATACGTTATACGTTACACGTTATACGTTACACGTTACACGTTATACGTCACACGTTATACGTTATACGTTAGACGTTATACGTTATACGTTATACGTTATACGTTACACGTAACACGTTATACGTTATACGTCACACGTAATACGTTATACGTTACACGTTATACGTTATACGTTATACGTTATACGTTATACGTTATACGTTATACGTTATACGTTATACGTTATGCGTTATACGTTATACGTAATACGTTACACGTTATACGTCACAGCTTACACGATACACGTTATACGTCATACGTTATACGTTACACGTTATACGTCACACGTTGTACGTTATACGTTACACGTTATACGTTATACGTTATACGTTATACGTTATACGTTATACGTTATACGTCACACGTTATACGTTATACGTTATACGTTATACGTTATACGTTATACGTTATACGTTATACGTTATTCGTTATACGTTATACGTTATAGGTTATACGTTATACGTAATACGTTATACGTTATACGTTATACGTCATACGTTGTACGTTACACGTTATACGTAACACGTTATACGTTATACGTCACACGTAATACGTTATACGTTACACGTTATACGTTATACGTTATACGTTATACGTTATACGTTATACGTTATACGTTATACGTTATACGTTATACGTTATACGTTATACGTTATACGTTATACGTTATACGTTATACGTTATACGTTATACGTTATACGTAATACGTTACACGTTATACGTCACAGCTTACACGATACACGTCATACGTCATACGTTATACGTTACACGTTATACGTCACACGTTATACGTTATAGGTTATACGTTATACGTTATACGTTATACGTTACACGTTATACGTTACACGTTACACGTTATACGTCACACGTTATACGTTATACGTTAGACGATATACGTTATATGTTACACGTTATACGTTATACGTTATACGTTATACGTTATACGTTATACGTTATACGTTATACGTTATACGTTATACGTTATACGTTATACGTTATACGTTATACGTTATACGTAATATGTTATACGTTATACGTAATATGTAATACGTTATAACATTTACGTTATTCGTTATACGTTCTTCGTTATGCGTTGTACGTTATACGTTGTGCGTTATACGTTATACGTTATACGTGATACGTTACACGTTATACGTTACACGTTAGGCGTTACACGTTATACGTTACACGTTATACGTTACACGTTATACGTTACACGTTATACGTTATACGTTATACGTTATACGTTATACGCTATTCGTTATACGTTATACGTTATACGTTATACGTTATACGGAATACGTTATACGTTATACGTTATACGTCATAAGTTATACGTTATACGTTATACGTTATACGTTACACGTTATACGTTGTACGTTATACGTCATACGTTGTACGTTACACGCTATACGTAACACGTTATACGTTATACGTCACACGTAATACGTTATACGTTACACGTTATACGTTATACGTTATACGTTATACGTTATACGTTATACGTAATACGTTACACGTTATACGTCACAGCTTACACGATACACGTCATACGTCATACGTTATACGTTACACGTTATACGTCACACGTTATACGTTATACGTTATACGTTATACGTCATACGTTATACGTTACACGTTATACGTCACACGTTATACTTTATACGTTACACGTTATACGTTATATGTTATACGTTATACGTTATACGTTATACGTTAAACGTTATACGTTATACGTCATAAGTTATACGTTATACGTTATACGTTATACGTTATACGTTATACGTTACACGTTATACGTTATACGTCACACGTAATACGTTATACGTTACACGTTATACGTTATACGTTATACGTTATACGTTATACGTTATACGTTATACGTTATACGTTATACGTTATACGTTACACGTTATACGTCACACGTTATACGTTATACGTTATACGTTATACGTCATTCGTTATACGTTACACGTTATACGTCACACGTTATACGTTATACGTTACACGTTGTACGTTATACGTTATTCGTTATACGTTACACGTTATACGTTATTCGTTATGCGTTATACGTCATACGTTATACGTTATACGTTATACGTTATACGTTATACGTTATACGTTACACGTTATACGTTATACGTCACACGTTATACGTTATACGTTATACGTTATACGTCATAGCTTACACGATACACGTTATGCGTCATACGTTATACGTTACACGTTATACGTCACACGTTATACGTTATACGTTACACGTTATACGTTATACCTTATACGTTATACGTTATACGCTATACGTTATACGTTAAACGTTATACGTTATACGTCACACGTTATACGTTATACGTTACACGTTATACGTTATACGTTATACGTTATACGTTACACGTTGTACGTTATACGTTATTCGTTATACGTTACACGTTATACGTTATTCGTTATACGTTATACGTTATACGTTATACGTTATACGTTATACGTTATACGTTATACGTTACATGTTATACGTTACACGTTATACGTTACACGTTATACGTTATATGTTATACGTTATACGTAATATGTAATACGTTATACCATTTACGTTATTCGTTATACGTTCTTCGTTATGCGATGTACGTTATACGTTGTGCGTTATACGTTATACGTTACACGTTATACATTACACGTTACACGTTATACGTCACACGTTATACGTTATACGTTAGACGTTATACGTTATACGTTATACGTTATACGTTATACGTTATACATTATACGTTATACGTTATACGTTACACGTTATACGTTATACGTCACACGTTATACGTTATACGTTACACGTTATACGTTATACGTTATACGTTATACGTTATACGTTATACGTTATAAGTTATACGTTATACGTTATACGTTACACGTTATACGTTACACGTTACACGTTATACGTCACACGTTATACGTTATACGTTAGACGTTATACGTTATACGTTATACGTTTTACGTTATACGTTATACGTTATACGTTATACGTTATACGTTATACGTTATACGTTATACGTTACACGTTATACGTTATACGTTATACGTTATTAGTTATACGTTATACGTTATACGTTATATGTTACACGTTATACGTTATACGTTATACGTTATACGTTTTACGTTATACGTTACACGTTATACGTTATATGTTATACGTTATACGTAATATGCAATACGTTATACCATTTACGTTATTCGTTGTACGTTCTTCGTTATACGTTACACGTTATACGTTATACGTTATACGTTATACGTTACACGTTATACGTTACACGTTATACGTTATATGTTATACGTTATACGTTACACGTTATACGTTACATGTTATACGTTACACGTTATACGTTACACGTTATACGTTATATGTTATACTTTAAACGTAATATGTAATACGTTATACGTAATATGTAATACGTTATACCATTTACGTTATTCGTTATACGTTCTTCGTTATGCGTTGTACGTTATACGTTGTGCGTTATACGTTATACGTTATACGTTATACGTTATACGTTTTACGTTATACGTCACACGTTATACGTTATACGTCAGACGTTATACGTTATACGTTATACGTTATACGTTATACGTTATACGTTATACGTTATACGTTATACGTTATACGTTATACGTTATACGTTACACGTTATACGTTATACGTTATACGTTATTAGTTATACGTTATACGTTATACATTATATGTTACACGTTATACGTTATACGTTATACGTTATACGTTTTACGTTATACGTTACACGTTATACGTTATATGTTATACCTTATACGTAATATGTAATACGTTATACCATTTACGTTATTCGTTGTACGCTCTTCGTTATGCGTTGTACGTTATACGTTGTGCGTTATACGTTATACGTTATACGTGATACGTTACACGTTATACGTTACACGTTATACGTTACCAGTTATACGTTACACGTTATACGTTATACGTAATACGTTATACGTTATACGTTACACGTTATACGTTATACGTCACACGTTATACGTCACACGTTATACGTTATACGTTACACGTTATACGTTATACGTTATACGTTATACGTTACAAGTTATACGTTACACGTTATACGTTATATGTTATACGTTATACGTTACACTTTATACGTTACATGTTATACGTTACACGTTATACGTTACACGTTATACGTTATATGTTATACGTCACACGTTATACGTTATACGTTATACGTTATACGTTATACGTTATACGTTATACGTTATACGTTATACGTTATACGTTATACGTTATACATTATACGTTATACGTTATACGTTATACGTTACACATTATACGTCACAGCTTACACGATACACGTCATACGTCATACGTTATACGTTACACGTTATACGTCACACGTTATACGTTATACGTTACACGTTATACGTTATACGTTATACCTTATACGTTATACGTTATACGTTATACGTTATACGTTAAACGTTATACGTTATACGTTATACGTTATACGTCATAGCTTACACGATACACGTTATACGTCATACGTTATACGTTATACGTTATACGTTATACGTCATACGTTATACGTTACACGTTATACGTCACACGTTATACGTTATACGTTACACGTTGTACGTTATACGTTATTCGTTATACGTTACACGTTATACGTTATTCGTTATACGTTATACGTTATACGTTATACGTTATACGTTATACGTTATACGTTATACATTATACGTTATACGTTATACGTTACACGTTATACGTTATACGTCACACGTTATACGTTATACGTTACACGTTATACGTTATACGTTATACGTTATACGTTATACGTTATACGTTATACGTTTTACGTTACACGTTATACGTTATACGATATATGTTATACGTTATACGTAATATGTAAGACGTTATTCGTTTTACGTTATTCGTTATACGTTCTTCGTTACACGTTGTACGTTATACGTTATGCGTTATACGTTAAACGTTATACGTTATACGTTATAAGTTATACGTTATACGTTATACGTAACACGTTATACGTTACACGTTACACGTTATACGTCACACGTTATACGTTATACGTTATACGTTATACGTAATACGTTATACGTTATACGTTACACGTTATACGTTACACGTTATACGTTATACGTTATACGTCATACGTTACACGTTATACGTTACACGTTATACGTTATATGTTATACGTTATACGTTACACGTTATACGTTACATGTTATACGTTACACGTTATACGTTACACGTTATACGTTATATGTTATACTTTAAACGTAATATGTAATACGTTATACGTAATATGTAATACGTTATACCATTTACGTTATTCGTTATACGTTCTTCGTTATGCGTTGTACGTTATACGTTGTGCGTTATACGTTATACGTTATACGTTATACGTTATACGTTTTACGTTATACGTCACACGTTATACGTTATACGTTAGACGTTATACGTTATACGTTATACGTTATACGTTCTACGTTATACGTTATACGTTATACGTTATACGTTATACGTTATACGTTATACGTTATACGTTATACGTTACACGTTATACGTTATACGTTATACGTTATTAGTTATACGTTATACGTTATACATTATATGTTACACGTTATACGTTATACGTTATACGTTATACGTTTTACGTTATACGTTACACGTTATACGTTATATGTTATACGTTATACGTAATATGTAATACGTTATACCATTTACGTTATTCGTTGTACGCTCTTCGTTATGCGTTGTACGTTATACGTTGTGCGTTATACGTTATACGTTATACGTGATACGTTACACGTTATACGTTACACGTTATACGTTACACGTTATACGTTACACGTTATACGTTATACGTAATACGTTATACGTTATACGTTACACGTTATACGTTATACGTCACACGTTATACGTTATACGTTACACGTTATACGTTATACGTTATACCTTATACGTTATACGTTATACGTTATACGTTATACGTTAAACGTTATACGTTATACGTTATACGTTATACGTCATAGCTTACACGATACACGTTATACGTCATACGTTATACGTTATACGTTATACGTTATACGTCATACGTTATACGTTACACGTTATACGTCACACGTTATACGTTATACGTTACACGTTGTACGTTATACGTTATTCGTTATACGTTACACGTTATACGTTATTCGTTATACGTTATACGTTATACGTTATACGTTATACGTTATACGTTATACGTTATACATTATACGTTATACGTTATACGTTACACGTTATACGTTATACGTCACACGTTATACGTTATACGTTACACGTTATACGTTATACGTTATACGTTATACGTTATACGTTATACGTTATACGTTTTACGTTACACGTTATACGTTATACGATATATGTTATACGTTATACGTAATATGTAATACGTTATTCGTTTTACGTTATTCGTTATACGTTCTTCGTTACACGTTGTACGTTATACGTTATGCGTTATACGTTAAACGTTATACGTTATACGTTATAAGTTATACGTTATACGTTATACGTAACACGTTATACGTTACACGTTACACGTTATACGTCACACGTTATACGTTATACGTTATACGTTATACGTAATACGTTATACGTTATACGTTACACGTTATACGTTACACGTTATACGTTATACGTTATACGTCATACGTTACACGTTATACGTTACACGTTATACGTTATATGTTATACGTTATACGTTACACGTTATACGTTACATGTTATACGTTACACGTTATACGTTACACGTTATACGTTATATGTTATACTTTAAACGTAATATGTAATACGTTATACGTAATATGTAATACGTTATACCATTTACGTTATTCGTTATACGTTCTTCGTTATGCGTTGTACGTTATACGTTGTGCGTTATACGTTATACGTTATACGTTATACGTTATACGTTTTACGTTATACGTCACACGTTATACGTTATACGTTAGACGTTATACGTTATACGTTATACGTTATACGTTCTACGTTATACGTTATACGTTATACGTTATACGTTATACGTTATACGTTATACGTTATACGTTATACGTTACACGTTATACGTTATACGTTATACGTTATTAGTTATACGTTATACGTTATACATTATATGTTACACGTTATACGTTATACGTTATACGTTATACGTTTTACGTTATACGTTACACGTTATACGTTATATGTTATACGTTATACGTAATATGTAATACGTTATACCATTTACGTTATTCGTTGTACGCTCTTCGTTATGCGTTGTACGTTATACGTTGTGCGTTATACGTTATACGTTATACGTGATACGTTACACGTTATACGTTACACGTTATACGTTACACGTTATACGTTACACGTTATACGTTATACGTAATACGTTATACGTTATACGTTACACGTTATACGTTATACGTCACACGTTATACGTCACACGTTATACGTTATACGTTACACGTTATACGTTATACGTTATACGTTATACGTTACACGTTATACGTTACACGTTATACGTTATATGTTATACGTTATACGTTACACTTTATACGTTACATGTTATACGTTACACGTTATACGTTACACGTTATACGTTATATGTTATACGTTATACGTAATATGTAATACGTTATACGTAATATGTAATACGTTATACCATTT
This sequence comes from Ptiloglossa arizonensis, assembly GCF_051014685.1. NCBI lineage: Eukaryota > Metazoa > Arthropoda > Insecta > Hymenoptera > Colletidae > Ptiloglossa > Ptiloglossa arizonensis. The sequence goes on from NW_027479525.1 coordinate 27,785, forward strand.
ACGTTATTCGTTATACGTTCTTCGTTATGCGTTGTACGTTATACGTTGTGCGTTATACGTTATACGTTATACGTGATACGTTACACGTTATACGTTACACGTTATACGTTACACGTTATACGTTACACGTTATACGTTACATGTTATACGTTACACGTTATACGTTACACGTTATACGTTATATGTTATACGTTATACGTAATATGTAATACGTTATACCATTTACGTTATTCGTTATACGTTTTTCGTTATGCGTTGTACGTTATACGTTGTGCGTTATACGTTATACGTTACACGTTATACGTTACACGTTACACGTTATACGTCACACGTTATACGTTATACGTTAGACGTTATACGTTATACGTTATACGTTATACGTTATACGTTATACGTTATACGTTATACGTTATACGTTATACGTTATACGTTATACGTTATACGTTATACGTTATACGTTACACGTTATACGTTATACGTTATACGTTATTAGTTATACGTTATACGTTATACGTTATATGTTACCCGTTATACGTTATACGTTATACGTTATACGTTATACGTTATACGTTATACGTTACACGTTATACGTTATATGTTATACGTTATACGTAATATGTAATACGTTATACCATTTACGTTATTCGTTATACGTTCTTCGTTATGCGTTGTACGTTATACGTTGTGCGTTATACGTTATACGTTATACGTGATACGTTACACGTTATACGTTACACGTTATACGTTACACGTTATACGTTACACGTTATACGTTACACGTTATACGTTACACGTTATACATTATACGTTATACGTTATACGTTATACGTTATTCGTTATACGTTATACGTTATACGTTATACGTTATACGGAATACGTTATACGTTATACGTTATACGTCATACGTTATACGTTACACGTTATACGTCACACGTTATACGTTATACGTTACACGTTATACGTTATATGTTATACGTTATACGTTATACGTTATACGTTATACGTTATACGTTATTCGTTATACGTTATACGTTATAGGTTATACGTTATACGTAATACGTTATACGTTATACGATATACGTTATACGTTATATAATACTTTATACGTTATACGTTACACGTAACACGTTATACGTTATACGTCACACGTAATACGTTATACGCTACACGTTATACGTTATACGTTATACGTTATACGTTATACGTTATACGTTATACGTTATACGTTATACGTTATACGTAATATGTTATACGTTATACGTAATATGTAATACGTTATAACATTTACGTTATTCGTTATACGTTCTTCGTTATGCGTTGTACGTTATACGTTGTGCGTTATACGTTATACGTTATACGTGATACGTTACACGTTATACGTTACACGTTAGGCGTTACACGTTATACGTTACACGTTATACGTTACACGTTATACGTTACACGTTATACGTTACACGTTATACGTTATACGTTATACGTTATACGTTATACGTTATTCGTTATACGTTATACGTTATACGTTATACGTTATACGGAATACGTTATACGTTATACGTTATACGTCATACGTTATACGTTATACGTTACACGTTATACGTTATATGTTATACGTTATACGTTATACGTTATACGTTATACGTTAAACGTTATACGTTATACGTTATAAGTTATACGTTACACGTTATACGTTACATGTTATACGTTACACGTTATACGTTACACGTTATACGTTATATGTTATACGTTATACGTAATATGTAATACGTTATACGTATTATGTAATACGTTATACCATTTACGTTATTCGTTATACGTTCTTCGTTATGCGTTGTACGTTATACGTTGTGCGTTATACGTTATACGTTATACGTGATACGTTACACGTTATACGTTACACGTTATACGTTACACGTTATACGTTACACGTTATACGTTACATGTTATACGTTACACGTTATACGTTACACGTTATACGTTATATGTTATACGTTATACGTAATATGTAATACGTTATACCATTTACGTTATTCGTTATACGTTTTTCGTTATGCGTTGTACGTTATACGCTGTGCGTTATACGTTATACGTTACACGTTATACGTTACACGTTACACGTTATACGTCACACGTTATACGTTATACGTTAGACGTTATACGTTATACGTTATACGTTATACATTATACGTTATACGTTATACGTTATACGTTATACGTTATACGTTATACGTTATACGTTATACGTTATACGTTATACGTTACACGTTATACGTTATACGTTATACGTTATTAGTTATACGTTATACGTTATACGTTATATGTTACCCGTTATACGTTATACGTTATACGTTATACGTTATACGTTATACGTTATACGTTACACGTTATACGTTATATGTTATACGTTATACGTAATATGTAATACGTTATACCATTTACGTTATTCGTTATACGTTCTTCGTTATGCGTTGTACGTTATACGTTGTGCGTTATACGTTATACGTTATACGTGATACGTTACACGTTATACGTTACACGTTATACGTTACACGTTATACGTTACACGTTATACGTTACACGTTATACGTTACACGTTATACGTTATACGTTATACGTTATACGTTATACGTTATTCGTTATACGTTATACGTTATACGTTATACGTTATACGGAATACGTTATACGTTATACGTTATACGTCATACGTTATACGTTACACGTTATACGTCACACGTTATACGTTATACGTTACACGTTATACGTTATATGTTATACGTTATACGTTATACGTTATACGTTATACGTTATACGTTATTCGTTATACGTTATACGTTATAGGTTATACGTTATACGTAATACGTTATACGTTATACGTTATACGTTATACGTTATATAATACTTTATACGTTATACGTTACACGTAACACGTTATACGTTATACGTCACACGTAATACGTTATACGCTACACGTTATACGTTATACGTTATACGTTATACGTTATACGTTATACGTTATACGTTATACGTTATACGTTATACGTTATACGTAATATGTTATACGTTATACGTAATATGTAATACGTTATAACATTTACGTTATTCGTTATACGTTCTTCGTTATGCGTTGTACGTTATACGTTGTGCGTTATACGTTATACGTTATACGTGATACGTTACACGTTATACGTTACACGTTAGGCGTTACACGTTATACGTTACACGTTATACGTTACACGTTATACGTTACACGTTATACGTTATACGTTATACGTTATACGTTATACGCTATTCGTGATACGTTATACGTTATACGTTATACGTTATACGGAATACGTTATACGTTATACGTTATACGTCATAAGTTATACGTTATACGTTATACGTTATACGTTACACGTTATACGTTGTACGTTATACGTTATACGTTATACGTTATACGTTATACGTTATACGTTATACGTTATATGTTATACGTTATACGTTATACGTTATACGTTATACGTTATACGTTATTCGTTATACGTTATACGTTATAGGTTATACGTTATACGTAATACGTTATACGTTATACGTTATACGTCATACGTTGTACGTTACACGTTATACGTAACACGTTATACGTTATACGTTATACGTTATACGTTATACGTTATACGCTATACGTTATACGTTATACGTAATACGTTATACGTCATACGTTATACGTTACACGTTATACGTCACTCGTTATACGTTATACGTAACACGTTATACGTTATACGTTATACGTCACTCGTTATACGTTATACGTTATACGGAATACGTTATACGTTATACGTTATACGTCATAAGTTATACGTTATACGTAATACGTTATACGTTATACGTTATACGTCATACGTTGTACGTTACACGTTATACGTAACACGTTATACGTTATACGTTACACGTTATACGTTACACGTTACACGTTATACGTCACACGTTATACGTTATACGTTAGACGTTATACGTTACACGTTATACGTCACACGTTATACGTTATACGTTAGACGTTATACGTTATATGTTACACGTTATACGTAATACGTTATACGTTATACGTTATACGTTATACGTTATACGTTAGACGTTATACGTTACACGTTATACGTCACACGTTACACGTTATACGTTAGACGTTATACGTTATATGTTACACGTTATACGTAATACGTTATACGTTATACGTTATACGTTATACGTTATACGTTATACGTTATACGTTATACGTTATACGTTATACGTTATACGTTATACGTAATATGTTATACGTTATACGTAATATGTAATACGTTATAACATTTACGTTATTCGTTATACGTTCTTCGTTATGCGTTCTACGTTATACGTTGTGCGTTATACGTTATACGTTATACGTGATACGTTACACGTTATACGTTACACGTTAGGCGTTACACGTTATACGTTACACGTTATACGTTACACGTTATACGTTACACGTTATACGTTATACGTTATACGTTATACGTTATACGCTATTCGTTATACCTTATACGTTATACGTTATACGTTATACGTTATACGGAATACGTTATACGTTATACGTTATACGTCATAAGTTATACGTTATACGTTATACGTTATACGTTACACGTTATACGTTGTACGTTATACGTTATACGTTATACGTTATACGTTATACGTTATACGTTATACGTTATATGTTATACGTTATACGTTATCCGTTATACGTTATACGTTATTCGTTATACGTTATACGTTATAGGTTATACGTTATACGTAATACGTTATACGTTATACGTTATACGTCATACGTTGTACGTTACACGTTATACGTAACACGTTATACGTTATACGTTATACGTTATACGTTACACGTTATACGTCACACGTTATACGTTATACGTTATACGTTATACGTCATACGTTATACGTTACACGTTATACGTTATACGTCACACGTTATAGGTTATACGTTATACGTTATACGTTATACGTTATACGTTATACGTTATACGTTATACGTTACACGTTATACGTCACACGTTATTCGTTATACGTTATACGTTATACGTCATACGTTATACGTTACACGTTATACGTCACACGTTATACGTTATACGTTACACGTTGTACGTTATACGTTATACGTTATACGTTACACGTTATACGTCACACGTTATTCGTTATACGTTATACGTTATACGTCATACGTTATACGTTACACGTTATACGTCACACGTTATACGTGATACGTTACACGTTATACGTTACACGTTAGGCGTTACACGTTATACGTTACACGTTATACGTTACACGTTATACGTTACACGTTATACGTTATACGTTATACGTTATACGTTATACGCTATTCGTTATACCTTATACGTTATACGTTATACGTTATACGTTATACGGAATACGTTATACGTTATACGTTATACGTCATAAGTTATACGTTATACGTTATACGTTATACGTTACACGTTATACGTTGTACGTTATACGTTATACGTTATACGTTATACGTTATACGTTATACGTTATACGTTATATGTTATACGTTATACGTTATCCGTTATACGTTATACGTTATTCGTTATACGTTATACGTTATAGGTTATACGTTATACGTAATACGTTATACGTTATACGTTATACGTCATACGTTGTACGTTACACGTTATACGTAACACGTTATACGTTATACGTTATACGTTATACGTTACACGTTATACGTCACACGTTATACGTTATACGTTATACGTTATACGTCATACGTTATACGTCACACGTTATACGTTATACGTTACACGTTGTACGTTATACGTTATTCGTTATACGTTACACGTTATACGTTCTTCGTTATACGTTATACGTTATACGTTATAGGTTATACGTTATACGTAATACGTTATACGTTATACGTTACACGTTATACGTTATACGTCACACGTTATACGTTATACGTTACACGTTATACGTTATACGTTATACGTTATACGTTATACGTTATACGTTATACGTTATACGTTACACGTTATACGTTATACGTTATACGTTATACGTTATACGTTATACGTTATACGTTACACGTTATACGTTACACGTTATACGTTATACGTCACACGTTATACGTTATACGTTACACGTTATACGTTATACGTTATACGTTATGCGTTATACGTTATACGTTATACGTTATACGTTACACGTTATACGTTATACGATATATGTTATACGTTATACGTAATATGTAATACGTTATTCGTTTTACGTTATTCGTTATACGTTCTTCGTTACACGTTGTACGTTATACGTTATGCGTTATACGTTAAACGTTATACGTTATACGTTATAAGTTATACGTTATACGTTATACGTTATACGTTATACGTTATACGTTATACGTTATACGTTATACGTTATACGTTACACGTTATACGTTATACGTCACACGTTATACGTTATACGTCATACGTTGTACGTAATACGTTATACGTTATACGTTATACGTTACACGTTATACGTCACACGTTATACGTTATACGTTACACGTTGTACGTTATACGTTATTCGTTATACGTTACACGTTATACGTTATTCGTTATACGTTATACGTTATACGTTATACGTTATACGTTATACGTTATACGTTATACGTTATACGTTATACGTTATACGTTACACGTTATACGTTATACGTCACACGTTATACGTTATACGTTACACGTTATACGTTATACGTTATACGTTATACGTTATACGTTATACGTTATACGTTACACGTTATACGTTATACGATATATGTTATACGTTATACGTAATATGTAATACGTTATTCGTTTTACGTTATTCGTTATACGTTCTTCGTTACACGTTGTACGTTATACGTTATGCGTTATACGTTAAACGTTATACGTTATACGTTATAAGTTATACGTTATACGTTATACGTTATACGTTATACGTTATACGTTATACGTTATACGTTATACGTTATACGTCACACGTTATACGTTATACGTTATACGTTATACGTCATACGTTATACGTTACACGTTATACGTTATACGTCACACGTTATACGTTATACGTTATACGTTATACGTCATACGTTATACGTTACACGTTATACGTCACACGTTATACTTTATACGTTACACGTTATACGTTATATGTTATACGTTATACGTTATACGTTATACGTTAAACGTTATACGTTATACGTCATAAGTTATACGTTATACGTTATACGTTATACGTTATACGTTATACGTTACACGTTATACGTTATACGTCACACGTTATACGTTATACGTCATACGTTGTACGTACTAAGTTATACGTTATACGTTATACGTAATACGTTATACGTTATACGTTACACGTTATACGTTATACGTCACACGTTATACGTCACACGTTATACGTTATACGTTACACGTTATACGTTATTCGTTATACGTTATACGTTACACGTTATACGTTATACGTTATACGTTATACGTTATACGTTATACGTTATACGTTATACGTTATACGTTATACGTTATACGTTACACGTTATACGTTATACGTTACACGTTATACGTTATACGTTATACGTTATACGTTATACGTCATAGCTTACACGATACACGTTATACGTCATACGTTATACGTTACACGTTATACGTCACACGTTATACGTTATACGTTACACGTTATACGTTATACGTTATACCTTATACGTTATACGTTATACGTTATACGTTATACGTTAAACGTTATACGTTATACGTTATACGTTATACGTTATACGTCATAGCTTACACGATACACGTTATACGTCATACGTTATACGTTACACGTTATACGTCACACGTTATACGTTATACGTTACACGTTATACGTTATACGTTATACGTTATACGTTATACGTTATACGTTATACGTTATACGTTATACGTTATACGTTATACGTTATACGTTATACGTTATACGTTACACGTTATACGTTACACGTTATACGTTACACGTTATAAGTTATACGTTATACGTTATACGTTATACGTTATACGTTATACGTTATACGTTATACGTTACACGTTATACGTTATACGTCACACGTTATACGTTATACGTCATACGTTGTACGTAATACGTTATACGTTATACGTTATACGTAATACGTTATACGTTATACGTTACACGTTATACGTTATACGTCACACGTTATACGTCACACGTTATACGTTATACGTTACACGTTATACGTTATACGTTATACGTTATACGTTATACGTAATACGTTATACGTTATACGTTACACGTTATACGTTATACGTCACACGTTATACGTCACACGTTATACGTTATACGTTACACGTTATACGTTATACGTTATACGTTATACGTTACACGTTATACGTTATACGTTATACGTTATACGTTATACGTTATACGTTATACGTTATACGTTATACGTTATACGTTATACGTTATACGTTACACGTTATACGTTATACGTTACACGTTATACGTTATACGTTATACGTTATACGTTATACGTTATACGTTATACGTTATACGTTACACGTTATACGTTATACGTCACACGTTATACGTCACACGTTATACGTTATACGTTACACATTATACGTTATACGTTATACGTTATACGTTATACGTTATACGTTATACGTTATACGTTACACGTTATACGTTATACGTTATACGTTATTAGTTATACGTTATACGTTATACGTTATACGTTATACGTTATACGTTATACGTTATACGTTATACGTTATACGTTATACGTTATACGTTATACGTTACACGTTACACGTTATACGTTATACGTTATACGTTATTAGTTATACGTTATACGTTATACGTTATATGTTACACGTTATACGTTATACGTTATACGTTATACGTTATACGTTAAACGTTATACGTTATACGTTATACGTTATACGTTATACGTCATAGCTTACACGATGCACGTTATACGTCATACGTTATACGTTACACGTTATACGTCACACGTTATACGTTATACGTTACACGTTATACGTCATATGTTATACGTTATACGTTATACGTTCTACGTTATACGTTATACGTTACACGTTATACGTTATACGTTATACGTTATACGTTATACGTTATACGTTATACGTTGTACGTTATACGTTATACGTTATACGTTATACGTTACACGTTATACGTTATACGTTACACGTTATACGTTATACGATATACGTTATACGTTATACGTTATACGTTATACGTTATACGTTATACGTTATACGTTATACGTTACACGTTATACGTTATACGATATACGTTATTAGTTATACGTTATACGTTATACGTTATATGTTACACGTTATACGTTATACGTTATACGTTATACGTTATACGTTATACGTTATACGTTACACGTTATACGTTATATGTTATACGTTATACGTAATATGTAATACGTTATACCATTTACGTTATTCGTTATACGTTCTTCGTTATGCGTTGTACGTTATACGTTGTGCGTTATACGTTATACGTTATACGTGATACGTTACACGTTATACGTTACACGTTATACGTTACACGTTATACGTTACACGTTATACGTTACACGTTATACGTTACACGTTATACGTTATACGTTACACGTTATACGTTACACGTTACACGTTATACGTCACACGTTATACGTTATACGTTAGACGTTATACGTTATACGTTATACGTTATACGTTACACGTAACACGTTATACGTTATACGTCACACGTAATACGTTATACGTTACACGTTATACGTTATACGTTATACGTTATACGTTATACGTTATACGTTATACGTTATACGTTATACTTTATGCGTTATACGTTATACGTAATACGTTACACGTTATACGTCACAGCTTACACGATACACGTTATACGTCATACGTTATACGTTACACGTTATACGTCACACGTTGTACGTTATACGTTACACGTTATACGTTATACGTTATACGTTATACGTTATACGTTATACGTTATACGTCACACGTTATACGTTATACGTTATACGTTATACGTTATACGTTATACGTTATACGTTATACGTTATTCGTTATACGTTATACGTTATAGGTTATACGTTATACGTAATACGTTATACGTTATACGTTATACGTCATACGTTGTACGTTACACGTTATACGTAACACGTTATACGTTATACGTCACACGTAATACGTTATACGTTACACGTTATACGTTATACGTTATACGTTATACGTTATACGTTATACGTTATACGTTATACGTTATACGTTATACGTTATACGTTATACGTTATACGTTATACGTTATACGTTATACGTTATACGTTATACGTAATACGTTACACGTTATACGTCACAGCTTACACGATACACGTCATACGTCATACGTTATACGTTACACGTTATACGTCACACGTTATACGTTATAGGTTATACGTTATACGTTATACGTTATACGTTACACGTTATACGTTACACGTTACACGTTATACGTCACACGTTATACGTTATACGTTAGACGATATACGTTATATGTTACACGTTATACGTTATACGTTATACGTTATACGTTATACTTTATACGTTATACGTTATACGTTATACGTTATACGTTATACGTTATACGTTATACGTTATACGTTATACGTTATACGTAATATGTTATACGTTATACGTAATATGTAATACGTTATAACATTTACGTTATTCGTTATACGTTCTTCGTTATGCGTTGTACGTTATACGTTGTGCGTTATACGTTATACGTTATACGTGATACGTTACACGTTATACGTTACACGTTAGGCGTTACACGTTATACGTTACACGTTATACGTTACACGTTATACGTTACACGTTATACGTTATACGTTATACGTTATACGTTATACGCTATTCGTTATACGTTATACGTTATACGTTATACGTTATACGGAATACGTTATACGTTATACGTTATACGTCATAAGTTATACGTTATACGTTATACGTTATACGTTACACGTTATACGTTGTACGTTATACGTTATACGTTATACGTTATACGTTATACGTTATACGTTATACGTTATACGTTATATGTTATACGTTATACGTTATACGTTATACGTTATACGTTATACGTTATTCGTTATACGTTATACGTTATAGGTTATACGTTATACGTAATACGTTATACGTTATACGTTATACGTCATACGTTGTAAGTTACACGTTATACGTAACACGTTATACGTTATACGTTATACGTTATACGTTATACGTTATACGCTATACCTTATACGTTATACGTTATGCGTTATACGTTATACGTAATACGTTATACGTCATACGTTATACGTTACACGTTAAACGTCACTCGTTATACGTTACACGTTACACGTTATACGTTATATGTTATACGTTATACGTTATACGTTATACGTTATAGGTTATACGTTATACGTAATACGTTATACGTTATACGTTATACGTCATACGTTGTACGTTACACGCTATACGTAACACGTTATACGTTATACGTCACACGTAATACGTTATACGTTACACGTTATACGTTATACGTTATACGTTATACGTTATACGTTATACGTAATACGTTACACGTTATACGTCACAGCTTACACGATACACGTCATACGTCATACGTTATACGTTACACGTTATACGTCACACGTTATACGTTATACGTTATACGTTATACGTCATACGTTATACGTTATACGTTATACGTTACACGTTATACGTTATACGTCACACGTAATACGTTATACGTTACACGTTATACGTTATACGTTATACGTTATACGTTATACGTTATACGTTATACGTTATACGTTATACGTCACACGTTATACGTTATACGTTACACGTTGTACGTTATACGTTATTCGTTATACGTTACACGTTATACGTTATTCGTTATGCGTTATACGTCATACGTTATACGTTATACGTTATACGTTATACGTTATACGTTATACGTTACACGTTATACGTTATACGTCACACGTTATACGTTATACGTTATACGTTATACGTCATAGCTTACACGATACACGTTATGCGTCATACGTTATACGTTACACGTTATACGTCACACGTTATACGTTATACGTTACACGTTATACGTTATACCTTATACGTTATACGTTATACGTTATACGTTATACGTTAAACGTTATAGGTTATACGTCACACGTTATACGTTATACGTTACACGTTATACGTTATACGTTATACGTTATACGTTACACGTTGTACGTTATACGTTATTCGTTATACGTTACACGTTATACGTTATTCGTTATACGTTATACGTTATACGTTATACGTTATACGTTATACGTTATACGTTATACGTTATACGTTATACGTTACATGTTATACGTTACACGTTATACGTTACACGTTATACGTTATATGTTATACGTTATACGTAATATGTAATACGTTATACCATTTACGTTATTCGTTATACGTTCTTCGTTATGCGATGTACGTTATACGTTGTGCGTTATACGTTATACGTTACACGTTATACATTACACGTTACACGTTATACGTCACACGTTATACGTTATACGTTAGACGTTATACGTTATACGTTATACGTTATACGTTATACGTTATACATTATACGTTATACGTTATACGTTACACGTTATACGTTATACGTCACACGTTATACGTTATACGTTACACGTTATACGTTATACGTTATACGTTATACGTTATACGTTATACGTTATAAGTTATACGTTATACGTTATACGTTACACGTTATACGTTACACGTTACACGTTATACGTCACACGTTATACGTTATACGTTAGACGTTATACGTTATACGTTATACGTTTTACGTTATACGTTATACGTTATACGTTATACGTTATACGTTATACGTTATACGTTATACGTTACACGTTATACGTTATACGTTATACGTTATTAGTTATACGTTATACGTTATACGTTATATGTTACACGTTATACGTTATACGTTATACGTTATACGTTTTACGTTATACGTTACACGTTATACGTTATATGTTATACGTTATACGTAATATGCAATACGTTATACCATTTACGTTATTCGTTGTACGTTCTTCGTTATACGTTACACGTTATACGTTATACGTTATACGTTATACGTTACACGTTATACGTTACACGTTATACGTTATATGTTATACGTTATACGTTACACGTTATACGTTACATGTTATAAGTTACACGTTATACGTTACACGTTATACGTTATATGTTATACTTTAAACGTAATATGTAATACGTTATACGTAATATGTAATACGTTATACCATTTACGTTATTCGTTATACGTTCTTCGTTATGCGTTGTACGTTATACGTTGTGCGTTATACGTTATACGTTATACGTTATACGTTATACGTTTTACGTTATACGTCACACGTTATACGTTATACGTCAGACGTTATACGTTATACGTTATACGTTATACGTTATACGTTATACGTTATACGTTATACGTTATACGTTATACGTTATACGTTATACGTTACACGTTATACGTTATACGTTATACGTTATTAGTTATACGTTATACGTTATACATTATATGTTACACGTTATACGTTATACGTTATACGTTATACGTTTTACGTTATACGTTACACGTTATACGTTATATGTTATACCTTATACGTAATATGTAATACGTTATACCATTTACGTTATTCGTTGTACGCTCTTCGTTATGCGTTGTACGTTATACGTTGTGCGTTATACGTTATACGTTATACGTGATACGTTACACGTTATACGTTACACGTTATACGTTACACGTTATACGTTATACGTAATACGTTATACGTTATACGTTACACGTTATACGTTATACGTCACACGTTATACGTCACACGTTATACGTTATACGTTACACGTTATACGTTATACGTTATACGTTATACGTTACAAGTTATACGTTACACGTTATACGTTATATGTTATACGTTATACGTTACACTTTATACGTTACATGTTATACGTTACACGTTATACGTTACACGTTATACGTTATATGTTATACGTCACACGTTATACGTTATACGTTATACGTTATACGTTATACGTTATACGTTATACGTTATACGTTATACGTTATACGTTATACGTTATACGTTATACATTATACGTTATACGTTATACGTTATACGTTACACATTATACGTCACAGCTTACACGATACACGTCATACGTCATACGTTATACGTTACACGTTATACGTCACACGTTATACGTTACACGTTACACGTTATACGTTATACGTTATACCTTATACGTTATACGTTATACGTTATACGTTATACGTTAAACGTTATACGTTATACGTTATACGTTATACGTCATAGCTTACACGATACACGTTATACGTCATACGTTATACGTTATACGTTATACGTTATACGTCATACGTTATACGTTACACGTTATACGTCACACGTTATACGTTATACGTTACACGTTGTACGTTATACGTTATTCGTTATACGTTACACGTTATACGTTATTCGTTATACGTTATACGTTATACGTTATACGTTATACGTTATACGTTACACGTTATACGTTACACGTTATACGTTATACGTTATACGTCATACGTTACACGTTATACGTTACACGTTATACGTTATATGTTATACGTTATACGTTACACGTTATACGTTACATGTTATACTTTAAACGTAATATGTAATACGTTATACGTAATATGTAATACGTTATACCATTTACGTTATTCGTTATACGTTCTTCGTTATGCGTTGTACGTTATACGTTGTGCGTTATACGTTATACGTTATACGTTATACGTTATACGTTTTACGTTATACGTCACACGTTATACGTTATACGTTAGACGTTATACGTTATACGTTATACGTTATACGTTCTACGTTATACGTTATACGTTATACGTTATACGTTATACGTTATACGTTATACGTTATACGTTATACGTTACACGTTATACGTTATACGTTATACGTTATTAGTTATACGTTATACGTTATACATTATATGTTACACGTTATACGTTATACGTTATACGTTATACGTTTTACGTTATACGTTACACGTTATACGTTATATGTTATACGTTATACGTAATATGTAATACGTTATACCATTTACGTTATTCGTTGTACGCTCTTCGTTATGCGTTGTACGTTATACGTTGTGCGTTATACGTTATACGTTATACGTGATACGTTACACGTTATACGTTACACGTTATACGTTACACGTTATACGTTACACGTTATACGTTATACGTAATACGTTATACGTTATACGTTACACGTTATACGATATACGTCACACGTTATACGTCACACGTTATACGTTATACGTTACACGTTATACGTTATACGTTATACGTTATACGTTACACGTTATACGTTACACGTTATACGTTATATGTTATACGTTATACGTTACACTTTATACGTTACATGTTATACGTTACACGTTATACGTTACACGTTATACGTTACACGTTATACGTTATATGTTATACGTTATACGTAATATGTAATACGTTATACGTAATATGTAATACGTTATACCATTTACGTTATTCGTTATACGTTCTTCGTTATGCGTTGTACGTTATACGTTGTGCGTTATACGTTATACGTTATACGTGATACGTTACACGTTATACGTTACACGTTATACGTTACACGTTATACGTTACACGTTATACGTTACATGATATACGTTACACGTTATACGTTACACGTTATACGTTATATGTTATACGTTATACGTAATATGTAATACGTTATACCATTTACGTTATTCGTTATACGTTTTTCGTTATGCGTTGTACGTTATACGTTGTGCGTTATACGTTATACGTTACACGTTATACGTTACACGTTACACGTTATACGTCACACGTTATACGTTATACGTTAGACGTTATACGTTATACGTTATACGTTATACGTTATACGTTATACGTTATACGTTATACGTTATACGTTATATGTTATACGTTATACGTTACACGTTATACGTTACATGTTATACGTTACACGTTATACGTTACACGTTATACGTTATATGTTATACTTTAAACGTAATATGTAATACGTTATACGTAATATGTAATACGTTATACCATTTACGTTATTCGTTATACGTTCTTCGTTATGCGTTGTACGTTATACGTTGTGCGTTATACGTTATACGTTATACGTTATACGTTATACGTTTTACGTTATACGTCACACGTTATACGTTATACGTTAGACGTTATACGTTATACGTTATACGTTATGCGTTATATAATACTTTATACGTTATACGTTACACGTAACACGTTATACGTTATACGTCACACGTAATACGTTATACGCTACACGTTATACGTTATACGTTATACGTTATACGTTATACGTTATACGTTTTACGTTACACGTTATACGTTATACGATATATGTTATACGTTATACGTAATATGTAATACGTTATTCGTTTTACGTTATTCGTTATACGTTCTTCGTTACACGTTGTACGTTATACGTTATTCGTTATACGTTACACGTTATACGTTATTCGTTATACGTTATACGTTATACGTTATACGTTATACGTTATACGTCACACGTTATTCGTTATACGTTACACGTTATACGTTATTCGTTATACGTTATACGTTATACGTTATACGTTATACGTCATACGTTATACGTTACACGTTATACGTCACACGTTATACGTTTTACGTTACACGTTGTACGTTATACGTTATTCGTTATACGTTACACGTTATACGTTTTACGTTACACGTTGTACGTTATACGTTATTCGTTATACGTTACACGTTATACGTTATTCGTTATACGTTATACGTTATACGTTATACGTTATACGTTATACGTTATACGTCACACGTTATACGTTTTACGTTACACGTTGTACGTTATTCGTTATACGTTATACGTTATACGTTATACGTTATACGTCATACGTTATACGTTACACGTTATACGTTATACGTCACACGTTATTCGTTATACGTTACACGTTATACGTTATTCGTTATACGTTATACGTTATACGTTATACGTTATACGTCATACGTTATACGTTACACGTTATACGTCACACGTTATACGTTTTACGTTACACGTTGTACGTTATACGTTATTCGTTATACGTTACACGTTATACGTTATTCGTTATACGTTATACGTTATACGTTATACGTTATACGTTATACGTTATACGTTATACATTATACGTTATACGTTACACGTTATACGTTATACGTCACACGTTATACGTTATACGTTACACGTTATACGTTATACGTTATACGTTATACGTTATACGTTATACGTTTTACGTTACACGTTATACGTTATACGATATATGTTATACGTTATACGTAATATGTAATACGTTATTCGTTTTACGTTATTCGTTATACGTTCTTCGTTACACGTTGTACGTTATACGTTATGCGTTATACGTTAAACGTTATACGTTATACGTTATAAGTTATACGTTATACGTTATACGTTACACGTTATACGTTACACGTTACACGTTATACGTCACACGTTATACGTTATACGTTAGACGTTATACGTTATACGTTATACGTTTTACGTTACACGTTATACGTTACACGTTATACGTTACACGTTATACGTTACACGTTATACGTTATACGTAATACGTTATACGTTATACGTTACACGTTATACGTTATACGTCACACGTTATACGTCACACGTTATACGTTATACGTTACACGTTATACGTTATACGTTATACGTTATACGTTACACGTTATACGTTACACGTTATACGTTATATGTTATACGTTATACGTTACACGTTATACGTTACATGTTATACGTTACACGTTATACGTTACACGTTATACGTTATATGTTATACTTTAAACGTAATATGTAATACGTTATACGTAATATGTAATACGTTATACCATTTACGTTATTCGTTATACGTTCTTCGTTATGCGTTGTACGTTATACGTTGTGCGTTATACGTTATACGTTATACGTTATACGTTATACGTTTTACGTTATACGTCACACGTTATACGTTATACGTTAGACGTTATACGTTATACGTTATACGTTATACGTTATACGTTATACGTTATACGTTATACGTTATACGTTATACGTTATACGTTATACGTTATACGTTACACGTTATACGTTATACGTTATACGTTATTAGTTATACGTTATACGTTATACATTATATGTTACACGTTATACGTTATACGTTATACGTTATACGTTTTACGTTATACGTTACACGTTATACGTTATATGTTATACGTTATACGTAATATGTAATACGTTATACCATTTACGTTATTCGTTGTACGCTCTTCGTTATGCGTTGTACGTTATACGTTGTGCGTTATACGTTATACGTTATACGTGATACGTTACACGTTATACGTTACACGTTATACGTTACACGTTATACGTTACACGTTATACGTTATACGTAATACGTTATACGTTATACGTTACACGTTATACGTTATACGTCACACGTTATACGTCACACGTTATACGTTATACGTTACACGTTATACGTTATACGTTATACGTTATACGTTACACGTTATACGTTACACGTTATACGTTATATGTTATACGTTATACGTTACACTTTATACGTTACATGTTATACGTTACACGTTATACGTTATACGTTATACGTTATACGTTATACGTTATACGTTATACGTTATACGTTATACGTTATACGTTATACGTTATACGTTATACGTTATACGTTACACGTTATACGTTATACGTTATACGTTATTAGTTATACGTTATACGTTATACGTTATATGTTACCCGTTATACGTTATACGTTATACGTTATACGTTATACGTTATACGTTATACGTTATACGTTACACGTTATACGTTATATGTTATACGTTATACGTAATATGTAATACGTTATACCATTTACGTTATTCGTTATACGTTCTTCGTTATGCGTTGTACGTTATACGTTGTGCGTTATACGTTATACGTTATACGTGATACGTTACACGTTATACGTTACACGTTATACGTTACACGTTATACGTTACACGTTATACGTTACACGTTATACGTTACACGTTATACGTTATACGTTATACGTTATACGTTATACGTTATTCGTTATACGTTATACGTTATACGTTATACGTTATACGGAATACGTTATACGTTATACGTTATACGTCATACGTTATACGTTACACGTTATACGTCACACGTTATACGTTATACGTTACACGTTATACGTTATATGTTATACGTTATACGTTATACGTTATACGTTATACGTTATTCGTTATACGTTATACGTTATAGGTTATACGTTATACGTAATACGTTATACGTTATACGTTATACGTTATACGTTATATAATACTTTATACGTTATACGTTACACGTAACACGTTATACGTTATACGTCACACGTAATACGTTATACGCTACACGTTATACGTTATACGTTATACGTTATACGTTATACGTTATACGTTATACGTTATACGTTATACGTTATACGTTATACGTAATATGTTATACGTTATACGTAATATGTAATACGTTATAACATTTACGTTATTCGTTATACGTTCTTCGTTATGCGTTGTACGTTATACGTTGTGCGTTATACGTTATACGTTATACGTGATACGTTACACGTTATACGTTACACGTTAGGCGTTACACGTTATACGTTACACGTTATACGTTACACGTTATACGTTACACGTTATACGTTATACGTTATACGTTATACGTTATACGCTATTCGTGATACGTTATACGTTATACGTTATACGTTATACGTTATACGGAATACGTTATACGTTATACGTTATACGTCATAAGTTATACGTTATACGTTATACGTTATACGTTACACGTTATACGTTGTACGTTATACGTTATACGTTATACGTTATACGTTATACGTTATACGTTATACGTTATACGTTATATGTTATACGTTATACGTTATACGTTATACGTTATACGTTATTCGTTATACATTATACGTTATAGGTTATACGTTATACGTAATACGTTATACGTTATACGTTATACGTCATACGTTGTACGTTACACGTTATACGTAACACGTTATACGTTATACGTTATACGTTATACGTTATACGTTATACGCTATACGTTATACGTTATACGTTATACGTTATACGTTATACGTAATACGTTATACGTCATACGTTATACGTTACACGTTATACGTTACACGTTACACGTTATACGTCACACGTTATACGTTATACGTTAGACGTTATACGTTACACGTTATACGTCACACGTTATACGTTATACGTTAGACGTTATACGTTATATGTTACACGTTATACGTAATACGTTATACGTTATACGTTATACGTTATACGTTATATGTTAGACGTTATACGTTACACGTTATACGTCACACGTTATACGTTATACGTTAGACGTTATACGTTATATGTTACACGTTATACGTAATACGTTATACGTTATACGTTATACGTTATACGTTATACGTTATACGTTATACGTTATACGTTATACGTTATACGTAATATGTTATACGTTATACGTAATATGTAATACGTTATAACATTTACGTTATTCGTTATACGTTCTTCGTTATGCGTTGTACGTTATACGTTGTGCGTTATACGTTATACGTTATACGTGATACGTTACACGTTATACGTTACACGTTAGGCGTTACACGTTATACGTTACACGTTATACGTTACACGTTATACGTTACACGTTATACGTTATACGTTATACGTTATACGTTATACGCTATTCGTTATACCTTATACGTTATACGTTATACGTTATACGTTATACGGAATACGTTATACGTTATACGTTATACGTCATAAGTTATACGTTATACGTTATACGTTATACGTTACACGTTATACGTTGTACGTTATACGTTATACGTTATACGTTATACGTTATACGTTATACGTTATACGTTATACGTCATATGTTATACGTTATACGTTATACGTTATACGTGATTCGTTATACGTTATACGTTATAGGTTATACGTTATACGTAATACGTTATACGTTATACGTTATACGTCATACGTTGTACGTTACACGTTATACGTAACACATTATACGTTATACGTTATACGTTATACGTTACACGTTATACGTCACACGTTATACGTTATACGTTATACGTTATACGTCATACGTTATACGTTACACGTTATACGTTATACGTCACACGTTATACGTTATACGTTATACGTTATACGTTATACGTTATACGTTATACGTTATACGTTATACGTTACACGTTATACGTCACACGTTATACGTTATACGTTATACGTTATACGCCATACGTTATACGTTACACGTTATACGTCACACGTTATACGTTATACGTTACACGTTGTACGTTATACGTTATTCGTTATACGTTACACGTTATACGTTATTCGTTATACGTTATACGTTATACGTTATACGTTATACGTTATACGTTATACGTTATACGTTATACGTTATACGTTATACGTTATACGTTATACGTTATACGTTATACGTTATACGTTACACGTTATACGTTATACGTTATACGTTATACGTTATACGTTATACGTTATACGTTACACGTTATACGTTACACGTTATACGTTATACGTCACACGTTATACGTTATACGTTACACGTTATACGTTATACGTTATACGTTATACGTTATACGTTATACGTTATACGTTATACGTTACACGTTATACGCTATACGATATATGTTATACGTTATACGTAATATGTAATACGTTACTCGTTTTACGTTATTCGTTATACGTTCTTCGTTACACGTTGTACGTTATACGTTATGCGTTATACGTTAAACGTTATACGTTATACGTTATAAGTTATACGTTATACGTTATACCTTATACGTTATACGTTATACGTTATACGTTATACGTTACACGTTATACGTTATACGTCACACGTTATACGTTATACGTCATACGTTGTACGTAATACGTTATACGTTATACGTTATACGTTACACGTTATACGTCACACGTTATACGTTATACGTTACACGTTGTACGTTATACGTTATTCGTTATACGTTACACGTTATACGTTATTCGTTATACGTTATACGTGATACGTTATACGTTATACGTTATGCGTTATACGTTATACGTTACACGTTATACGTTATACGTCACACGTTATACGTTATACGTTACACGTTATACGTTATACGTTATACGTTATACGTTATACGTTATACGTTATACGTTACACGTTATACGTTATACGATATATGTTATACGTTATACGTAATATGTAATACGTTATTCGTTTTACGTTATTCGTTATACGTTCTTCGTTACACGTTGTACGTTATACGTTATGCGTTATACGTTAAACGTTATACGTTATACGTTATAAGTTATACGTTATACGTTATACGTTATACGTTATACGTTATACGTTATACGTTATACGTCACACGTTATACGTTATACGTTATACGTTATACGTCATACGTTATACGTTACACGTTATACGTTATACGTCACACGTTATACGTTATACGTTATACGTTATACGTCATACGTTATACGTTACACGTTATACGTCACACGTTATACTTTATACGTTACACGTTATACGATATATGTTATACGTTATACGTTATACGTTATACGTTATACGTCACACGTTATACGTTATACGTTACACGTTATACGTTATACGTTATACGTTATACGTTATACGTTATACGTTATACGTTATACGTTATACGTTACACGTTATACGTTACACGTTATACGTTACACGTTATAAGTTATACGTTATACGTTATACGTTATACGTTATACGTTATACGTTATACGTTATACGTTACACGTTATACGTTATACGTCACACGTTATACGTTATACGTCATACGTTGTACGTAATACGTTATACGTTATACGTTATACGTAATACGTTATACGTTATACGTTACACGTTATACGTTATACGTCACACGTTATACGTCACACGTTATACGTTATACGTTACACGTTATACGTTATACGTTATACGTTATACGTTATACGTAATACGTTATACGTTATACGTTACACGTTATACGTTATACGTCACACGTTATACGTCACACGTTATACGTTATACGTTACACGTTATACGTTATACGTTATACGTTATACGTTACACGTTATACGTTATACGTTATACGTTATACGTTATACGTTATACGTTATACGTTATACGTTATACGTTATACGTTATACGTTACACGTTATACGTTATACGTTACACGTTATACGTTATACGTTATACGTTATACGTTATACGTCATAGCTTACACGATACACGTTATACGTCTTACGTTATACGTTACACGTTATACGTCACACGTTATACGTTATACGTTACACGTTATACGTTATACGTTATACCTTATACGTTATACGTTATACGTTATACGTTATACGTTAAACGTTATACGTTATACGTTATGCGTTATACGTTATACGTCATAGCTTACACGATGCACGTTATACGTCATACGTTATACGTTACACGTTATACGTCACACGTTATACGTTATACGTTACACGTTATACGTTATACGTTATACGTTATACGTTATACGTTCTACGTTATACGTTATACGTTACACGTTATACGTTATACGTTATACGTTATACGTTATACGTTATACGTTATACGTTATACGTTATACGTTATACGTTATACGTTATACGTTATACGTTACACGTTATACGTTATACGTTACACGTTATACGTTATACGTTATACGTTATACGTTATACGTTATACGTTATACGTTATACGTTATACGTTATACGTTATACGTTATACGTTACACGTTATACGTTATACGTTATACGTTATTAGTTATACGTTATACGTTATACGTTATATGTTACACGTTATACGTTATACGTTATACGTTATACGTTATACGTTATACGTTATACGTTACACGTTATACGTTATATGTTATACGTTATACGTAATATGTAATACGTTATACCATTTACGTTATTCGTTATACGTTCTTCGTTATGCGTTGTACGTTATACGTTGTGCGTTATACGTTATACGTTATACGTGATACGTTACACGTTATACGTTACACGTTATACGTTACACGTTATACGTTACACGTTATACGTTACACGTTATACGTTATACGTTACACGTTATACGTTACACGTTACACGTTATACGTCACACGTTATACGTTATACGTTAGACGTTATACGTTATACGTTATACGTTATAGGTTATACGTTATACGTAATACGTTATACGTTATACGTTATACGTCATACGTTGTACGTTACACGCTATACGTAACACGTTATACGTTATACGTCACACGTAATACGTTATACGTTACACGTTATACGTTATACGTTATACGCTATACGTTATACGTTATACGTAATACGTTACACGTTATACGTCACAGCTTACACGATACACGTCATACGTCATACGTTATACGTTACACGTTATACGTCACACGTTATACGTTATACGTTATACGTTATACGTCATACGTTATACGTTACACGTTATACGTCACACGTTATACTTTATACGTTACACGTTATACGTTATATGTTATACGTTATACGTTATACGTTATACGTTAAACGTTATACGTTATACGTCATAAGTTATACGTTATACGTTATACGTTATACGTTATACGTTATACGTTACACGTTATACGTTATACGTCACACGTAATACGTTATACGTTACACGTTATACGTTATACGTTATACGTTATACGTTATACGTTATACGTTATACGTTATACGTTATACGTTATACGTTACACGTTATACGTCACACGTTATACGTCATACGTTATACGTTATACGTCATACGTTATACGTTACACGTTATACGTCACACGTTATACGTTATACGTTACACGTTGTACGTTATACGTTATTCGTTATACGTTACACGTTATACGTTATTCGTTATGCGTTATACGTTATACGTTATACGTTATACGTTATACGTTATACGTTATTCGTTATACGTTATACGTTACACGTTATACGTTATACGTCACACGTTATACGTCATACGTTATACGTTATACGTCATAGCTTACACGATACACGTTATGCGTCATACGTTATACGTTACACGTTATACGTCACACGTTATACGTTATACGTTACACGTTATACGTTATACCTTATACGTTATACGTTATACGTTATACGTTATACGTTAAACGTTATACGTTATACGTCACACGTTATACGTTATACGTTACACGTTATACGTTATACGTTATACGTTATACGTTACACGTTGTACGTTATACGTCATTCGTTATACGTTACACGTTATACGTTATTCGTTATACGTTATGCGTTATACGTTATACGTTATACGTTATACGTTATACGTTATACGTTACATGTTATACGTTACACGATATACGTTACACGTTATACGTTATATGTTATACGTTATACGTAATATGTAATACGTTATACCATTTACGTTATTCGTTATACGTTCTTCGTTATGCGATGTACGTTATACGTTGTGCGTTATACGTTATACGTTACACGTTATACATTACACGTTACACGTTATACGTCACACGTTATACGTTATACGTTAGACGTTATACGTTATACGTTATACGTTATACGTTATACGTTATACGTTATACGTTATGCGTTATACGTTACACGTTATACGTCACACGTTATACGTTATACGTTATACGTTATACGTTATACGTCATACGTTATACGTTACACGTTATACGTCACACGTTATACGTTATACGTTACACGTTGTACGTTATACGTTATTCGTAATACGTTACACGTTATACGTTATTCGTTATACGTTATACGTTATACGTTATACGTTATACGTTATACGTTATACGTTATACGTTATACGTTATACGCTATACGTTATACGTTACACGTTATACGTTATACGTCACACGTTATACGTTATACGTTACACGTTATACGTTATACGTTATACGTTATACGTTATACGTTATACGTTATACGTTACACGTTATACGTTATACGATATATGTTATACGTTATACGTAATATGTAATACGTTATTCGTTTTACGTTATTCGTTATACGTTCTTCGTTACACGTTGTACGTTATACGTTATGCGTTATACGTTAAACGTTATACGTTATACGTTATAAGTTATACGTTATACGTTAAACGTTCTTCGTTACACGTTGTACGTTATACGTTATGCGTTATACGTTAAACGTTATACGTTATACGTTATAAGTTATACGTTACACGTTATACGTTATACGATATATGTTATACGTTATACGTAATATGTAATACGTTATTCGTTTTACGTTATTCGTTATACGTTCTTAGTTACACGTTGTACGTTATACGTTATTCGTTATACGATACACGTTATACGTTATTCGTTACACGTTGTACGTTATACGTTATTCGTTATACGTTACACGTTATACGTTATTCGTTATACGTTATACGTTATACGTTATACGTTATACGTTATACGTTATACGTTATACGTTATACGTTATACGTTATACGTTATACGTTATACGTTATACGTTACACGTTATACGTTACACGTTATACGTTACACGTTATAAGTTATACGTTATGCGTTATACGTTATACGTTATACGTTATACGTTATACGTTATACGTTACACGTTATACGTTATACGTCACACGTTATACGTTATACGTCATACGTTGTACGTAATACGTTATACGTTATACGTTATACGTAATACGTTATACGTTATACGTTACACGTTATACGTTACACGTCACACGTTATACGTCACACGTTATACGTTATACGTTATACGTTATACGTTATACGTTATACGTTATACGTTATACGTTATACGCTATACGTTACACGTTATACGTTATACGTTACACGTTATACGTTATACGTTATACGTTATACGTTATACGTCATAGCTTACACGATACACGTTATACGTCATACGTTATACGTTACACGTTATACGTCACACGTTATACGTTATACGTTACACGTTATACGTTATACGTTATACCTTATACGTTATACGTTATACGTTATACGTTATACGTTACACGTTATACGTTATACGTCACACGTTATACGTTATACGTCATACGTTGTACGTAATACGTTATACGTTATACGTTATAAGTTATACGTTATACGTTAAACGTTCTTCGTTACACGTTGTACGTTATACGTTATGCGTTATACGTTAAACGTTATACGTTATACGTTATAAGTTATACGTTACACGTTATACGTTATACGATATATGTTATACGTTATACGTAATATGTAATACGTTATTCGTTTTACGTTATTCGTTATACGTTCTTAGTTACACGTTGTACGTTATACGTTATTCGTTATACGTTACACGTTATACGTTATTCGTTACACGTTGTACGTTATACGTTATTCGTTATACGTTACACGTTATACGTTATTCGTTATACGTTATACGTTATACGTTATACGTTATACGTTAAACGTTATACGTTATACGTTATACGTTATACGTCATAGCTTACACGATACACGTTATACGTCATACGTTATACGTTACACGTTATACGTCACACGTTATACGTTATACGTTACACGTTATACGTTATACGTTATACGTTATACGTTATACGTTATACGTTATACGTTGTACGTTATACGTTATACGTTATACGTTACACGTTATACGTCACACGTTATACGTTATACGTTATACGTTACACGTTATAAGTTATACGTCACACGTAATACGTTATACGTCACACGTTATACGTTATACGTTATACGTTATACGTTATACGTTATACGTTATACGTTATACGTTATACGTTATACGTTATACGTTATACATTATACGTTATACGTTATACGTAATACGTTACACATTATACGTCACAGCTTACACGATACACGTCATACGTCATACGTTATACGTTACACGTTATACGTCACACGTTATACGTTATACGTTATACGTTATACGTCATACGTTATACGTTACACGTTATACGTCACACGTTATACTTTATACGTTACACGTTATACGTTATATGTTATACGTTATACGTTATACGTTATACGTTATACGTTATACGTTATATAATACTTTATACGTTATACGTTATACGTTATATAATACTTTATACGTTATACGTTACACGTTACACGTTATACGTTATACGTCACACGTAATACGTTATACGTTATTCGTTATACGTTATACGTTATACGTTATACGTTATACGGAATACGTTATACGTTATACGTTATACGTCATACGTTATACGTTATACGTTACACGTTATACGTTATATGTTATACGTTATACGTTATACGTTATACGCTAAACGTTATACGTTATACGTTATAAGTTATACGTTACACGTTATACGTTACACGTTATACGTTACACGTTATACGTTACACGTTATACGTTACACGTTATACGTTACACGTTATACGTTATACGTCACATGTTATACGTTATACGTTACACGTTATACGTTATACGTTATACGTTATACGTTATACGTTATACGTTATACGTTACACGTTATACGTTATACGATATATGTTATACGTTATACGTAATATGTAATACGTTATTCTTTTACGTTATTCGTTATACGTTCTTCGTTACACGTTGTACGTTATACGTTATGCGTTATACGTTAAACGTTATACGTTATACGTTATAAGTTATACGTTATACGTTATACGTTATACGTTATACGTTATACGTTATACGTTATACGTTATACGTCACACGTTATACGTTATACGTCATACGTTGTACGTAATACGTTATACGTTATACGTTATACGTAATACGTTATACGTTATACGTTATACGTTATACGTTATACGTTATACGTTATACGTCACACGTTATACGTTATACGTCATACGTTGTACGTAATACGTTGTACGTAATACGTTATACGTTATACGTTATACGTAATACGTTATACGTTATACGTTACACGTTATACGTTATACGTCACACGTTATGCGTCACACGTTATACGTTATACGTTACACGTTATACGTTTTACGTTATACGTTATACGTTCCACGTTATACGTTATACGTTATACGTTATACGTTATACGTTATACGTTATACGTTATACGTTATACGCTATACGTTACACGTTATACGTTATACGTTACACGTTATACGTTATACGTTATACGTTATACGTTATACGTCATAGCTTACACGATACACGTTATACGTCATACGTTATACGTTACACGTTATACGTCACACGTTATACGTTATACGTTACACGTTATACGTTATACGTTATACCTTATACGTTATACGTTATACGTTATACGTTATACGTTAAACGTTATACGTTATACGTTATACGTTATACGTCATAGCTTACACGATACACGTTATACGTCATACGTTATACGTTACACGTTATACGTCACACGTTATACGTTATACGTTACACGTTATACGTTATACGTTATACGTTATACGTTATACGTTATACGTTATACGTTATACGTTATACGTTATACGTTATACGTTATACGTTACACGTTATACGTCACACGTTATACGTTATACGTTATACGTTACACGTTATAAGTTATACGTCACACGTAATACGTTATACGTCACACGTTATACGTTATACGTTATACGTTATACGTTATACGTTATACGTTATACGTTATACGTTATACGTTATACGTTATACATTATACGTTATACGTTATACGTAATACGTTACACATTATACGTCACAGCTTACACGATACACGTCATACGTCATACGTTATACGTTACACGTTATACGTCACACGTTATACGTTATACGTTATACGTTATACGTCATACGTTATACGTTACACGTTATACGTCACACGTTATACTTTATACGTTACACGTTATACGTTATATGTTATACGTTATACGTTATACGTTATACGTTAAACGTTATACGTTATACGTCATAAGTTATACGTTATACGTTATACGTTATACGTTATACGTTATACGTTATACGTTACACGTTATACGTTATACGTCACACGTAATACGTTATTCGTTACACGTTATACGTTATACGTTATACGTTATACGTTATACGTTATACGTTATACGTTATACGTTATACGTTATACGTTATACGTTACACGTTATACGTCACACGTTATACGTTATACGTTATACGTTATACGTCATACGTTATACGTTACACGTTATACGTCACACGTTATACGTTATACGTTACACGTTGTACGTTATACGTTATTCGTTATACGTTACACGTTATACGTTATTCGTTATACGTTATACGTTATACGTTATACGTTATACGTTATACGTTATACGTTATACGTTATACGTTATACGTTACACGTTATACGTTATACGTCACACGTTATACGTTATACGTTACACGTTATACGTTATACGTTATACGTTATACGTTATACGTTATACGTTTTACGTTACACGTTATACGTTATACGATATATGTTATACGTTATACGTAATATGTAATACGTTATTCGTTTTACGTTATTCGTTATACGTTCTTCGTTA
The DNA here is from genome assembly GCF_051014685.1 of Ptiloglossa arizonensis. Lineage (NCBI taxonomy): Eukaryota > Metazoa > Arthropoda > Insecta > Hymenoptera > Colletidae > Ptiloglossa > Ptiloglossa arizonensis. Next base: position 58,627 of record NW_027479525.1, read on the forward strand.
CACGTTGTACGTTATACGTTATGCGTTATACGTTAAACGTTATACGTTATACGTTATAAGTTATACGTTATACGTTATACGTTATACGTTATACGTTATACGTTATACGTTATACGTTACACGTTATACGTTATACGTCACACGTTATACGTTATACGTCATACGTTGTACGTAATACGTTATACGTTATACGTTATACGTAATACGTTATACGTTATACGTTATACGTTATACGTTATACGTTATACGTTATACGTTATACGTTATACGTTATACGTTACACGTTATACGTTACACGTTATACGTTACACGTTATAAGTTATACGTTATACGTTATACGTTATACGTTATACGTTATACGTTATACGTTATACGTTACACGTTATACGTTATACGTCACACGTTATACGTTATACGTCATACGTTGTACGTAATACGTTATACGTTATACGTTATACGTAATACGTTATACGTTATACGTTACACGTTATACGTTATACGTTATACGTTATACGTTATACGTTATACGCTATACGTTACACGTTATACGTTATACGTTACACGTTATACGTTATACGTTATACGTTATACGTTATACGTCATAGCTTACACGATACACGTTATACGTCATACGTTATACGTTACACGTTATACGTCACACGTTATACGTTATACGTTACACGTTATACGTTATACGTTATACCTTATACGTTATACGTTATACGTTATACGTTATACGTTAAACGTTATACGTTATACGTTATACGTTATACGTCATAGCTTACACGATACACGTTATACGTCATACGTTATACGTTACACGTTATACGTCACACGTTATACGTTATACGTTACACGTTATACGTTATACGTTATACGTTATACGTTATACGTTATACGTTATACGTTATACGTTATACGTTATACGTTATACGTTATACGTTACACGTTATACGTCACACGTTATACGTTATACGTTATACGTTACACGTTATAAGTTATACGTCACACGTAATACGTTATACGTCACACGTTATACGTTATACGTTATACGTTATACGTTATACGTTATACGTTATACGTTATACGTTATACGTTATACGTTATACATTATACGTTATACGTTATACGTTATACGTTACACATTATACGTCACAGCTTACACGATACACGTCATACGTCATACGTTATACGTTACACGTTATACGTCACACGTTATACGTTATACGTTATACGGTATACGTCATACGTTATACGTTACACGTTATACGTCACACGTTATACTTTATACGTTACACGTTATACGTTGTATGTTATACGTTATACGTTATACGTTATACGTTAAACGTTATACGTTATACGTCATAAGTTATACGTTATACGATATACGTTATACGTTATACGTTATACGTTACACGTTATACGTTATACGTCACACGTAATACGTTATTCGTTACACGTTATACGTTATACGTTATACGTTATACGTTATACGTTATACGTTATACGTTATACGTTATACGTTATACGTTATACGTTATACGTTACACGTTATACGTCACACGTTATACGTTATACGTTATACGTTATACGTCATACGTTATACGTTACACGTTATACGTCACACGTTATACGTTATACGTTACACGTTGTACGTTATACGTTATTCGTTATACGTTACACGTTATACGTTATTCGTTATACGTTATACGTTATACGTTATACGTTATACGTTATACGTTATACATTATACGTTATACGTTATACGTTATACGTTATACGTTATACGTTACACGTTATACGTTACACGTTATACGTTACACGTTATAAGTTATACGTTATACGTTATACGTTATACGTTATACGTTACACGTTATACGTTATACGATATATGTTATACGTTATACGTAATATGTAATACGTTATTCGTTTTACGTTATTCGTTATACGTTCTTCGTTACACGTTGTACGTTATACGTTATGCGTTATACGTTAAACGTTATACGTTATACGTTATAAGTTATACGTTATACGTTATACGTTATACGTTATACGTTATACGTTATACGTTATACGTTACACGTTATACGTTATACGTCACACGTTATACGTTATACGTCATACGTTGTACGTAATACGTTATACGCTATACGTTATACGTAATACGTTATACGTTATACGTTATACGTTATACGTTATACGTTATACGTTATACGTTATACGTTATACGTTATACGTTATACGTTATACGTTATACGTTATACGTTATACGTTATACGTTACACGTTATACGTCACACGTTATACGTTATACGTTATACGTTATACGTCATACGTTATACGTTACACGTTATACGTCACACGTTATACGTTATACGTTACACGTTGTACGTTATACGTTATTCGTTATACGTTACACGTTATACGTTATTCGTTATACGTTATACGTTATACGTTATACGTTATACGTTATACGTTATACATTATACGTTATACGTTATACGTTATACGTTATACGTTATACGTTACACGTTATACGTTACACGTTATACGTTACACGTTATAAGTTATACGTTATACGTTATACGTTATACGTTATACGTTACACGTTATACGTTATACGATATATGTTATACGTTATACGTAATATGTAATACGTTATTCGTTTTACGTTATTCGTTATACGTTCTTCGTTACACGTTGTACGTTATACGTTATGCGTTATACGTTAAACGTTATACGTTATACGTTATAAGTTATACGTTATACGTTATACGTTATACGTTATACGTTATACGTTATACGTTATACGTTACACGTTATACGTTATACGTCACACGTTATACGTTATACGTCATACGTTGTACGTAATACGTTATACGCTATACGTTATACGTAATACGTTATACGTTATACGTTATACGTTATACGTTATACGTTATACGTTATACGTTATACGTTATACGTTATACGTTACACGTTATACGTTACACGTTATACGTTACACGTTATAAGTTATACGTTATACGTTATACGTTATACGTTATACGTTACACGTTATACGTTATACGTCACACGTTATACGTTATACGTCATACGTTGTACGTAATACGTTATACGTTATACGTTATACGTAATACGTTATACGTTATACGTTACACGTTATACGTTATACGTCACACGTTATACGTCACACGTTATACGTTATACGTTACACGTTATACGTTATACGTTATACGTTATACGTTACACGTTATACGTTATACGTTATACGTTATACGTTATACGTTATACGTTATACGTTATACGTTATACGTTATACGCTATACGTTACACGTTATACGTTATACGTTACACGTTATACGTTATACGTTATACGTTATACGTTATACGTCATAGCTTACACGATACACGTTATACGTCATACGTTATACGTTACACGTTATACGTCACACGTTATACGTTATACGTTACACGTTATACGTTATACGTTATACCTTATACGTTATACGTTATACGTTATACGTTATACGTTATACGTTATACGTTAAACGTTATACGTTATACGTTATACGTTATACGTCATAGCTTACACGATACACGTTATACGTCATACGTTATACGTTACACGTTATACGTCACACGTTATACGTTATACGTTACACGTTATACGTTATACGTTATACGTTATACGTTATACGTTATACGTTATACGTTATACGTTATACGTTATACGTTATACGTTACACGTTATACGTCACACGTTATACGTTATACGTTATACGTTACACGTTATAAGTTATACGTCACACGTAATACGTTATACGTCACACGTTATACGTTATACGTTATACGTTATACGTTATACGTTATACGTCATACGTTATACGTTATACGTTATACGTTATACGTTATACATTATACGTTATACGTTATACGTAATACGTTACACATTATACGTCACAGCTTACACGATACACGTCATACGTCATACGTTATACGTTACACGTTATACGTCACACGTTATACGTTATACGTTATACGTTATACGTTATACGTTATACCTTATACGTTATACGTTATACGTTATACGTTATACGTTAAACGTTATACGTTATACGTTATACGTTATACGTCATAGCTTACACGATACACGTTATACGTCATACGTTATACGTTACACGTTATACGTCACACGTTATACGTTATACGTTACACGTTATACGTTATACGTTATACGTTATACGTTATACGTTATACGTTATACGTTATACGTTACACGTTATACGTTATACGTCACACGTTATACGTTATACGTTACACGTTATACGTTATACGTTATACGTTATACGTTATACGTTATACGTTTTACGTTACACGTTATACGTTATACGATATATGTTATACGTTATACGTAATATGTAATACGTTATTCGTTTTACGTTATTCGTTATACGTTCTTCGTTACACGTTGTACGTTATACGTTATGCGTTATACGTTAAACGTTATACGTTATACGTTATAAGTTATACGTTATACGTTATACGTTATACGTTATACGTTATACGTTATACGTTATACGTTACACGTTATACGTTATACGTCACACGTTATACGTTATACGTCATACGTTGTACGTAATACGTTATACGTTATACGTTATACGTAATACGTTATACGTTATACGTTATACGTTATACGTTATACGTTATACGTTATACGTTATACGTTATACGTTATACGTTACACGTTATACGTTACACGTTATACGTTACACGTTATAAGTTATACGTTATACGTTATACGTTATACGTTATACGTTATACGTTATACGTTATACGTTACACGTTATACGTTATACGTCACACGTTATACGTTATACGTCATACGTTGTACGTAATACGTTATACGTTATACGTTATACGTAATACGTTATACGTTATACGTTACACGTTATACGTTATACGTTATACGTTATACGTTATACGTTATACGCTATACGTTACACGTTATACGTTATACGTTACACGTTATACGTTATACGTTATACGTTATACGTTATACGTCATAGCTTACACGATACACGTTATACGTCATACGTTATACGTTACACGTTATACGTCACACGTTATACGTTATACGTTACACGTTATACGTTATACGTTATACCTTATACGTTATACGTTATACGTTATACGTTATACGTTAAACGTTATACGTTATACGTTATACGTTATACGTCATAGCTTACACGATACACGTTATACGTCATACGTTATACGTTACACGTTATACGTCACACGTTATACGTTATACGTTACACGTTATACGTTATACGTTATACGTTATACGTTATACGTTACACGTTATACGTTATACGTTATACGTTATACGTTATACGTTATACGTTACACGTTATACGTCACACGTTATACGTTATACGTTATACGTTACACGTTATAAGTTATACGTCACACGTAATACGTTATACGTCACACGTTATACGTTATACGTTATACGTTATACGTTATACGTTATACGTTATACGTTATACGTTATACGTTATACGTTATACATTATACGTTATACGTTATACGTTATACGTTACACATTATACGTCACAGCTTACACGATACACGTCATACGTCATACGTTATACGTTACACGTTATACGTCACACGTTATACGTTATACGTTATACGGTATACGTCATACGTTATACGTTACACGTTATACGTCACACGTTATACTTTATACGTTACACGTTATACGTTGTATGTTATACGTTATACGTTATACGTTATACGTTAAACGTTATACGTTATACGTCATAAGTTATACGTTATACGATATACGTTATACGTTATACGTTATACGTTACACGTTATACGTTATACGTCACACGTAATACGTTATTCGTTACACGTTATACGTTATACGTTATACGTTATACGTTATACGTTATACGTTATACGTTATACGTTATACGTTATACGTTATACGTTACACGTTATACGTCACACGTTATACGTTATACGTTATACGTTATACGTCATACGTTATACGTTACACGTTATACGTCACACGTTATACGTTATACGTTACACGTTGTACGTTATACGTTATTCGTTATACGTTACACGTTATACGTTATTCGTTATACGTTATACGTTATACGTTATACGTTATACGTTATACGTTATACATTATACGTTATACGTTATACGTTATACGTTATACGTTATACGTTACACGTTATACGTTACACGTTATACGTTACACGTTATAAGTTATACGTTATACGTTATACGTTATACGTTATACGTTACACGTTATACGTTATACGATATATGTTATACGTTATACGTAATATGTAATACGTTATTCGTTTTACGTTATTCGTTATACGTTCTTCGTTACACGTTGTACGTTATACGTTATGCGTTATACGTTAAACGTTATACGTTATACGTTATAAGTTATACGTTATACGTTATACGTTATACGTTATACGTTATACGTTATACGTTATACGTTACACGTTATACGTTATACGTCACACGTTATACGTTATACGTCATACGTTGTACGTAATACGTTATACGCTATACGTTATACGTAATACGTTATACGTTATACGTTATACGTTATACGTTATACGTTATACGTTATACGTTATACGTTATACGTTATACGTTACACGTTATACGTTACACGTTATACGTTACACGTTATAAGTTATACGTTATACGTTATACGTTATACGTTATACGTTACACGTTATACGTTATACGTCACACGTTATACGTTATACGTCATACGTTGTACGTAATACGTTATACGTTATACGTTATACGTAATACGTTATACGTTATACGTTACACGTTATACGTTATACGTCACACGTTATACGTCACACGTTATACGTTATACGTTACACGTTATACGTTATACGTTATACGTTATACGTTACACGTTATACGTTATACGTTATACGTTATACGTTATACGTTATACGTTATACGTTATACGTTATACGTTATACGCTATACGTTACACGTTATACGTTATACGTTACACGTTATACGTTATACGTTATACGTTATACGTTATACGTCATAGCTTACACGATACACGTTATACGTCATACGTTATACGTTACACGTTATACGTCACACGTTATACGTTATACGTTACACGTTATACGTTATACGTTATACCTTATACGTTATACGTTATACGTTATACGTTATACGTTAAACGTTATACGTTATACGTTATACGTTATACGTCATAGCTTACACGATACACGTTATACGTCATACGTTATACGTTACACGTTATACGTCACACGTTATACGTTATACGTTACACGTTATACGTTATACGTTATACGTTATACGTTATACGTTATACGTTATACGTTATACGTTATACGTTATACGTTATACGTTACACGTTATACGTCACACGTTATACGTTATACGTTATACGTTACACGTTATAAGTTATACGTCACACGTAATACGTTATACGTCACACGTTATACGTTATACGTTATACGTTATACGTTATACGTTATACGTCATACGTTATACGTTATACGTTATACGTTATACGTTATACATTATACGTTATACGTTATACGTAATACGTTACACATTATACGTCACAGCTTACACGATACACGTCATACGTCATACGTTATACGTTACACGTTATACGTCACACGTTATACGTTATACGTTATACGTTATACGTCATACGTTATACGTTACACGTTATACGTCACACGTTATACTTTATACGTTACACGTTATACGTTATATGTTATACGTTATACGTTATACGTTGTACGTTATACGTTATACGCTATATATAATACTTTATACGTTATACGTTACACGTTACACGTTATACGTTATACGTCACACGTAATACGTTATACGTTATTCGTTATACGTTATACGTTATACGTTATACGTTATACGGAATACGTTATACGTTATACGTTATACGTCATACGTTATACGTTATACGTTACACGTTATACGTTATATGTTATACGTTATACGTTATACGTTATACGCTAAACGTTATACGTTATACGTTATAAGTTATACGTTACACGTTATACGTTACACGTTATACGTTACACGTTATACGTTACACGTTATACGTTACACGTTATACGTTATACGTCACACGTTATACGTTATACGTTACACGTTATACGTTATACGTTATACGTTATACGTTATACGTTATACGTTATACGTTACACGTTATACGTTATACGATATATGTTATACGTTATACGTAATATGTAATACGTTATTCGTTTTACGTTATTCGTTATACGTTCTTCGTTACACGTTGTACGTTATACGTTATGCGTTATACGTTAAACGTTATACGTTATACGTTATAAGTTATACGTTATACGTTATACGTTATACGTTATACGTTATACGTTATACGTTATACGTTATACGTTATACGTTATACGTCACACGTTATACGTTATACGTCATACGTTGTACGTAATACGTTATACGTTATACGTTATACGTAATACGTTATACGTTATACGTTATACGTTATACGTTATACGTTATACGTTATACGTTATACGTTATACGTTATACGTTATACGTTACACGTTATACGTTACACGTTATACGTTACACGTTATAAGTTATACGTTATGCGTTATACGTTATACGTTATACGTTATACGTTATACGTTATACGTTACACGTTATACGTTATACGTCACACGTTATACGTTATACGTCATACGTTGTACGTAATACGTTATACGTTATACGTTATACGTAATACGTTATACGTTATACGTTACACGTTATACGTTATACGTCACACGTTATACGTCACACGTTATACGTTATACGTTACACGTTATACGTTATACGTTATACGTTATACGTTACACGTTATACGTTATACGTTACACGTTATACGTCACACGTTATACGTTATACGTTATACGTTATACGTCATACGTTATACGTTACACGTTATACGTCACACGTTATACGTTATACGTTACACGTTGTACGTTATACGTTATTCGTTATACGTTACACGTTATACGTTATTCGTTATACGTTATACGTTATACGTTATACGTTATACGTTATACGTTATACATTATACGTTATACGTTATACGTTATACGTTATACGTTATACGTTATACGTTATACGTTACACGTTATACGTTACACGTTATACGTTACACGTTATAAGTTATACGTTATACGTTATACGTTATACGTTATACGTTACACGTTATACGTTATACGATATATGTTATACGTTATACGTAATATGTAATACGTTATTCGTTTTACGTTATTCGTTATACGTTCTTCGTTACACGTTGTACGTTATACGTTATGCGTTATACGTTAAACGTTATACGTTATACGTTATAAGTTATACGTTATACGTTATACGTTATACGTTATACGTTATACGTTATACGTTATACGTTACACGTTATACGTTATACGTCACACGTTATACGTTATACGTCATACGTTGTACGTAATACGTTATACGTTATACGTTATACGTAATACGTTATACGTTATACGTTATACGTTATACGTTATACGTTATACGTTATACGTTATACGTTATACGTTATACGTTACACGTTATACGTTACACGTTATACGTTACACGTTATAAGTTATACGTTATACGTTATACGTTATACGTTATACGTTACACGTTATACGTTATACGTCACACGTTATACGTTATACGTCATACGTTGTACGTAATACGTTATACGTTATACGTTATACGTAATACGTTATACGTTATACGTTATACGTTACACGTTATACGTTATACGTCACACGTTATACGTCACACGTTATACGTTATACGTTACACGTTATACGTTATACGTTATACGTTATACGTTACACGTTATACGTTATACGTTATACGTTATACGTTATACGTTATACGTTATACGTTATACGTTATACGTTATACGCTATACGTTACACGTTATACGTTATACGTTATACGTTACACGTTATACGTTATACGTTATACGTTATACGTTATACGTCATAGCTTACACGATACACGTTATACGTCATACGTTATACGTTACACGTTATACGTCACACGTTATACGTTATACGTTACACGTTATACGTTATACGTTATACCTTATACGTTATACGTTATACGTTATACGTTATACGTTAAACGTTATACGTTATACGTTATACGTTATACGTCATAGCTTACACGATACACGTTATACGTCATACGTTATACGTTACACGTTATACGTCACACGTTATACGTTATACGTTACACGTTATACGTTATACGTTATACGTTATACGTTATACGTTATACGTTATACGTTATACGTTATACGTTATACGTTATACGTTACACGTTATACGTCACACGTTATACGTTATACGTTATACGTTACACGTTATAAGTTATACGTCACACGTAATACGTTATACGTCACACGTTATACGTTATACGTTATACGTTATACGTTATACGTTATACGTCATACGTTATACGTTATACGTTATACGATATACGTTATACATTATACGTTATACGTTATACGTAATACGTTACACATTATACGTCACAGCTTACACGATACACGTCATACGTCATACGTTATACGTTACACGTTATACGTCACACGTTATACGTTATACGTTATACGTTATACGGAATACGTTATACGTTATACGTTATACGTCATACGTTATACGTTATACGTTACACGTTATACGTCACACATTATACGTTATACGTTACACGTTATACGTTATACGTTATACGTTATACGTTATACGTTATACGTTATACGTTATACGTTATACGTCATACGTTATACGTTACACGTTATACGTCACACGTTATACTTTATACGTTACACGTTATACGTTATATGTTATACGTTATACGTTATACGTTATACGTTATACGTTATACGCTATATATAATACTTTATACGTTATACGTTACACGTTACACGTTATACGTTATACGTCACACGTAATACGTTATACGTTATTCGTTATACGTTATACGTTATACGTTATACGTTATACGGAATACGTTATACGTTATACGTTATACGTCATACGTTATACGTTATACGTTACACGTTATACGTTATATGTTATACGTTATACGTTATACGTTATACGCTAAACGTTATACGTTATACGTTATAAGTTATACGTTACACGTTATACGTTACACGTTATACGTTATACGATATATGTTATACGTTATACGTAATATGTAATACGTTATTCGTTTTACGTTATTCGTTATACGTTCTTCGTTACACGTTGTACGTTATACGTTATGCGTTATACGTTAAACGTTATACGTTATACGTTATACGTTACACGTTATACGTTATACGTTATACGTTATACGTTATACGTTATACGTTATACGTTACACGTTATACGTCACACATTATACGTTATACGTTACACGTTATACGTTATACGTTATACGTTATACGTTATACGTTATACGTTACACGTTATACGTCACACGTTATACGTTATACGTTATACGTTACACGTTATAAGTTATACGTCACACGTAATACGTTATACGTCACACGTTATACGTTATACGTTATACGTTATACGTTATACGTTATACGTCATACGTTATACGTTATACGTTATACGATATACGTTATACATTATACGTTATACGTTATACGTAATACGTTACACATTATACGTCACAGCTTACACGATACACGTCATACGTCATACGTTATACGTTACACGTTATACGTCACACGTTATACGTTATACGTTATACGTTATACGGAATACGTTATACGTTATACGTTATACGTCATACGTTATACGTTATACGTTACACGTTATACGTCACACATTATACGTTATACGTTACACGTTATACGTTATACGTTATACGTTATACGTTATACGTTATACGTTATACGTTATACGTTATACGTCATACGTTATACGTTACACGTTATACGTCACACGTTATACTTTATACGTTACACGTTATACGTTATATGTTATACGTTATACGTTATACGTTATACGTTATACGTTATACGCTATATATAATACTTTATACGTTATACGTTACACGTTACACGTTATACGTTATACGTCACACGTAATACGTTATACGTTATTCGTTATACGTTATACGTTATACGTTATACGTTATACGGAATACGTTATACGTTATACGTTATACGTCATACGTTATACGTTATACGTTACACGTTATACGTTATATGTTATACGTTATACGTTATACGTTATACGCTAAACGTTATACGTTATACGTTATAAGTTATACGTTACACGTTATACGTTACACGTTATACGTTATACGATATATGTTATACGTTATACGTAATATGTAATACGTTATTCGTTTTACGTTATTCGTTATACGTTCTTCGTTACACGTTGTACGTTATACGTTATGCGTTATACGTTAAACGTTATACGTTATACGTTATAAGTTATACGTTATATGTTATACGTTATACGATATACGTTATACGTTATACGTTATACGTTATACGTTATACGTTATACGTTATACGTCACACGTTATACGTTATACGTCATACGTTGTACGTAATACGTTATACGTTATACGTTATACGTAATACGTTATACGTTATACGTTATACGTTATACGTTATACGTTATACGTTATACGTTATACGTTATACGTTATACGTTACACGTTATACGTTACACGTTATACGTTACACGTTATAAGTTATACGTTATGCGTTATACGTTATACGTTATACGTTATACGTTATACGTTATACGTTACACGTTATACGTTATACGTCACACGTTATACGTTATACGTCATACGTTGTACGTAATACGTTATACGTTATACGTTATACGTAATACGTTATACGTTATACGTTACACGTTATACGTTATACGTCACACGTTATACGTCACACGTTATACGTTATACGTTACACGTTATACGTTATACGTTATACGTTCTACGTTACACGTTATACGTTATACGTTATACGTTATACGTTATACGTTATACGTTATACGTTATACGTTATACGTTATACGCTATACGTTATACGTTATACGTTATACGTTATACGTTACACGTTATACGTTATACGTTATACGTTATACGTTATACATTATACGTTATACGTTATACGTAATACGTTACACATTATACGTCACAGCTTACACGATACACGTCATACGTCATACGTTATACGTTACACGTTATACGTCACACGTTATACGTTATACGTTATACGTTATACGTCATACGTTATACGTTACACGTTATACGTTATACGTCACAGCTTACACGATACACGTCATACGTCATACGTTATACGTTACACGTTATACGTCACACGTAATACGTTATACGTTATACGTTACACGTTATACGTTATACGTCACACGTTATACGTCACACGTTATACGTTATACGTTACACGTTATACGTTATACGTTATACGTTATACGTTACACGTTATACGTTATACGTTATACGTTATACGTTATACGTTATACGTTATACGTTATACGTTATACGTTATACGCTATACGTTACACGTTATACGTTATAGGTTACACGTTATACGTTATACGTTATACGTTATACGTTATACGTCATAGCTTACACGATACACGTTATACGTCATACGTTATACGTTACACGTTATACGTCACACGTTATACGTTATACGTTACACGTTATACGTTATACGTTATACCTTATACGTTATACGTTATACGTTATACGTTATACGTTAAACGTTATACGTTATACGTTATACGTTATACGTCATAGCTTACACGATACACGTTATACGTCATACGTTATACGTTACACGTTATACGTCACACGTTATACGTTATACGTTACACGTTATACGTTATACGTTATACGTTATACGTTATACGTTATACGTTATACGTTATACGTTATACGTTATACGTTATACGTTACACGTTATACGTCACACGTTATACGTTATACGTTATACGTTACACGTTATAAGTTATACGTCACACGTAATACGTTATACGTCACACGTTATACGTTATACGTTATACGTAATACGTTATACGTTATACGTTATACGTTATACGTTATACGTTATACGTTATACGTTATACGTTATACGTTACACGTTATACGTTACACGTTATACGTTACACGTTATAAGTTATACGTTATGCGTTATACGTTATACGTTATACGTTATACGTTATACGTTATACGTTATACGTTACACGTTATACGTTATACGTCACACGTTATACGTTATACGTCATACGTTGTACGTAATACGTTATACGTTATACGTTATACGTAATACGTTATACGTTATACGTTACACGTTATACGTTATACGTCACACGTTATACGTCACACGTTATACGTTATACGTTATACCTTATACGTTATACGTTATACGTTATACGTTATACGTTAAACGTTATACGTTATACGTTATACGTTATACGTCATAGCTTACACGATACACGTTATACGTCATACGTTATACGTTATACGTTATACGTTATACGTTATACGTTATACGTTATACGTTATACGTTATACATTATACGTTATACGTTATACGTAATACGTTACACATTATACGTCACAGCTTACACGATACACGTCATACGTCATACGTTATACGTTACACGTTATACGTCACACGTTATACGTTATACGTTATACGTTATACGTTATACGTTATACATTATACGTTATACGTTATACGTTATACGTTATACGTTATACGTTATACGTTATACGTTATACGTTATACGTTACACGTTATACGTTACACGTTATACGTTATACGTTATACGTTACACGTTATACGTTATACGTTATACGTTATACGTTACACGTTATACGTTATACGTTATACCTTATACGTTATACGTTATACGTTATACGTTATACGTTAAACGTTATACGTTATACGTTATACGTTATACGTCATAGCTTACACGATACACGTTATACGTCATACGTTATACGTTACACGTTATACGTCACACGTTATACGTTATACGTTACACGTTATACGTTATTCGTTATACGTTATACGTTATACGTTATACGTTATACGGAATACGTTATACGTTATACGTTATACGTCATACGTTATACGTTATACGTTACACGTTATACGTTATATGTTATACGTTATACGTTATACGTTATACGCTAAACGTTATACGTTATACGTTGTAAGTTATACGTTACACGTTATACGTTACACGTTATACGTTATACGTTATACGTTATACGTTATACGTTACACGTTATACGTCACACGTTATACGTTATACGTTATACGTTACACGTTATAAGTTATACGTCACACGTAATACGTTATACGTCACACGTTATACGTTATACGTTATACGTTATACGTTATACGTTATACGTTATACGTTATACGTTATACGTTATACGTTATGCGTTATACGTTATACATTATACGTTATACGTTATACGTAATACGTTACACATTATACGTCACAGCTTACACGATACACGTCATACGTCATACGTTATACGTTACACGTTATACGTCACACGTTATACGTTATACGTTATACGTTATACGACATACGTTATACGTTACACGTTATACGTCACACGTTATACTTTATACGTTACACGTTATACGTTATATGTTATACGTTATACGTTATACGTTATACGTTATACGTTATACGTTATATAATACTTTATACGTTATACGTTACACGTTACACGTTATACGTTATACGTCACACGTAATACGTTATACGTTATTCGTTATACGTTATACGTTATACGTTATACGTTATACGGAATACGTTATACGTTATACGTTATACGTCATACGTTATACGTTATACGTTACACGTTATACGTTATATGTTATACGTTATACGTTATACGTTATACGCTAAACGTTATACGTTATACGTTATAAGTTATACGTTACACGTTATACGTTACACGTTATACGTTACACGTTATACGTTACACGTTATACGTTACACGTTATACGTTATACGTCACACGTTATACGTTATACGTTACACGTTATACGTTATACGTTATACGTTATACGTTATACGTTATACGTTATACGTTACACGTTATACGTTATACGATATATGTTATACGTTATACGTAATATGTAATACGTTATTCGTTTTACGTTATTCGTTATACGTTCTTCGTTACACGTTGTACGTTATACGTTATGCGTTATACGTTAAACGTTATACGTTATACGTTATAAGTTATACGTTATACGTTATACGTTATACGTTATACGTTACACATTATACGTCACAGCTTACACGATACACGTCATACGTCATACGTTATACGTTACACGTTATACGTCACACGTTATACGTTATACGTTATACGTTATACGTTATACGTTATACGTTATACGTTATACGTTATACGTTATACGTTATACGTTATACGTTACACGTTATACGTTACACGTTATACGTTACACGTTATAAGTTATACGTTATGCGTTATACGTTATACGTTATACGTTATACGTTATACGTTATACGTTACACGTTATACGTTATACGTCACACGTTATACGTTATACGTCATACGTTGTACGTAATACGTTATACGTTATACGTTATACGTAATACGTTATACGTTATACGTTACACGTTATACGTTATACGTCACACGTTATACGTCACACGTTATACGTTATACGTTACACGTTATACGTTATACGTTATACGTTATACGTTACACGTTATACGTTATACGTTATACGTTATACGTTATACGTTATACGTTATACGTTATACGTTATACGTTATACGCTATACGTTACACGTTATACGTTATACGTTACACGTTATACGTTATACGTTATACGTTATACGTTATACGTCATAGCTTACACGATACACGTTATACGTCATACGTTATACGTTACACGTTATACGTCACACGTTATACGTTATACGTTACACGTTATACGTTATACGTTATACCTTATACGTTATACGTTATACGTTATACGTTATACGTTAAACGTTATACGTTATACGTTATACGTTATACGTCATAGCTTACACGATACACGTTATACGTCATACGTTATACGTTACACGTTATACGTCACACGTTATACGTTATACGTTACACGTTATACGTTATACGTTATACGTTATACGTTATACGTTATACGTTATACGTTATACGTTATACGTTATACGTTATACGTTACACGTTATACGTCACACGTTATACGTTATACGTTATACGTTACACGTTATAAGTTATACGTCACACGTAATACGTTATACGTCACACGTTATACGTTATACGTTATACGTTATACGTTATACGTTATACGTTATACGTTATACGTTATACGTTATACGTTATACGTTATACATTATACGTTATACGTTATACGTAATACGTTACACATTATACGTCACAGCTTACACGATACACGTCATACGTCATACGTTATACGTTACACGTTATACGTCACACGTTATACGTTATACGTTATACGTTATACGTCATACGTTATACGTTACACGTTATACGTCACACGTTATACTTTATACGTTACACGTTATACGTTATATGTTATACGTTATACGTTATACGTTATACGTTAAACGTTATACGTTATACGTCATAAGTTATACGTTATACGTTATACGTTATACGTTATACGTTATACGTTACACGTTATACGTTATACGTCACACGTAATACGTTATTCGTTACACGTTATACGTTATACGTTATACGTTATACGTTATACGTTATACGTTATACGTTATACGTTATACGTTATACGTTACACGTTATACGTCACACGTTATACGTTATACGTTATACGTTATACGTCATACGTTATACGTTACACGTTATACGTCACACGTTATACGTTATACGTTACACGTTGTACGTTATACGTTATTCGTTATACGTTACACGTTATACGTTATTCGTTATACGTTATACGTTATACGTTATACGTTATACGTTATACGTTATACGTTATACGTTATACGTTATACGTTTTACGTTACACGTTATACGTTATACGATATATGTTATACGTTATACGTAATATGTAATACGTTATTCGTTTTACGTTATTCGTTATACGTTCTTCGTTACACGTTGTACGTTATACGTTATGCGTTATACGTTAAACGTTATACGTTATACGTTATAAGTTATACGTTATACGTTATACGTTATACGTTATACGTTATACGTTATACGTTATACGTTACACGTTATACGTTATACGTCATACGTTGTACGTAATACGTTATACGTTATACGTTATACGTAATACGTTATACGTTATACGTTATACGTTATACGTTATACGTTATACGTTATACGTTATACGTTATACGTTATACGTTATACGTTATACGTTACACGTTATACGTTATACGTCACACGTTATACGTTATACGTTATACGTTATACGTTATACGTTATACGTTATACGTTATACGTTATACGTTATACGTTACACGTTATACGTTATACGTCACACGTTATACGTTATACGTCATACGTTGTACGTAATACGTTATACGTTATACGTTATACGTTATACGTTATACGTTATACGTTATACGTTACACGTTATACGTTATACGTCACACGTTATACGTTATACGTCATACGTTGTACGTAATACGTTATACGTTATACGTTATACGTAATACGTTATACGTTATACGTTATACGTTATACGTTATACGTTATACGTTATACGTTTTACGTTATACGTTATACGTTATACGTTACACGTTATACGTTACACGTTATACGTTACACGTTATAAGTTATACGTTATACGTTATACGTTATACGTTATACGTTATACGTTATACGTTATACGTTATACGTTACACGTTATACGTTATACGTCACACGTTATACGTTATACGTCATACGTTGTACGTAATACGTTATACGTTATACGTTATACGTAATACGTTATATGTTATACGTTACACGTTATACGTTATACGTTATACGTTATACGTTATACGTTATACGCTATACGTTACACGTTATACGTTATACGTTACACGTTATACGTTATACGTTATACGTTATACGTTATACGTCATAGCTTACACGATACACGTTATACGTCATACGTTATACGTTACACGTTATACGTCACACGTTATACGTTATACGTAACACGTTATACGTTATACGTTATACCTTATACGTTATACGTTATACGTTATACGTTATACGTTAAACGTTATACGTTATACGTTATACGTTATACGTCATAGCTTACACGATACACGTTATACGTCATACGTTATACGTTACACGTTATACGTCACACGTTATACGTTATACGTTACACGTTATACGTTATACGTTATACGTTATACGTTATACGTTATACGTTATACGTTATACGTTATACGTTATACGTTATACGTTACACGTTATACGTCACACGTTATACGTTATACGTTATACGTTACACGTTATAAGTTATACGTCACACGTAATACGTTATACGTTATACGTTACACGTTATACGTTATACGTCACACGTTATACGTTACACGTTATACGTTATACGTCACACGTTATACGTTATACGTTATACCTTATACGTTATACGTTATACGTTATACGTTATACGTTAAACGTTATACGTTATACGTTATACGTTATACGTCATAGCTTACACGATACACGTTATACGTCATACGTTATACGTTACACGTTATACGTCACACGTTATACGTTATACGTTACACGTTATACGTTATACGTTATACGTTATACGTTATACGTTATACGTTATACGTTATACGTTATACGTTATACGTTATACGTTACACGTTATACGTTATACATTATACGTTATACGTTATACGTAATACGTTACACATTATACGTCACAGCTTACACGATACACGTCATACGTCATACGTTATACGTTACACGTTATACGTCACACGTTATACGTTATACGTTATACGTTATACGTCATACGTTATACGTTACACGTTATACGTCACACGTTATACTTTATACGTTACACGTTATACGTTATATGTTATACGTTATACGTTATACGTTATACGTTATACGTTATACGCTATATATAATACTTTATACGTTATACGTTACACGTTACACGTTATACGTTATACGTCACACGTAATACGTTATACGTTATTCGTTATACGTTATACGTTATACGTTATACGTTATACGGAATACGTTATACGTTATACGTTATACGTCATACGTTATACGTTATACGTTACACGTTATACGTTATATGTTATACGTTATACGTTATACGTTATACGCTAAACGTTATACGTTATACGTTATAAGTTATACGTTACACGTTATACGTTACACGTTATACGTTACACGTTATACGTTACACGTTATACGTTACACGTTATACGTTATACGTCACACGTTATACGTTATACGTTACACGTTATACGTTATACGTTATACGTTATACGTTATACGTTATACGTTATACGTTACACGTTATACGTTATACGATATATGTTATACGTTATACGTAATATGTAATACGTTATTCGTTTTACGTTATTCGTTATACGTTCTTCGTTACACGTTGTACGTTATACGTTATGCGTTATACGTTAAACGTTATACGTTATACGTTATAAGTTATACGTTATACGTTATACGTTATACGTTATACGTTATACGTTATACGTTATACGTTATACGTTATACGTTATACGTCACACGTTATACGTTATACGTCATACGTTGTACGTAATACGTTATACGTTATACGTTATACGTAATACGTTATACGTTATACGTTATACGTTATACGTTATACGTTATACGTTATACGTTATACGTTATACGTTATACGTTATACGTTACACGTTATACGTTACACGTTATACGTTACACGTTATAAGTTATACGTTATGCGTTATACGTTATACGTTATACGTTATACGTTATACGTTATACGTTACACGTTATACGTTATACGTCACACGTTATACGTTATACGTCATACGTTGTACGTAATACGTTATACGTTATACGTTATACGTAATACGTTATACGTTACACGTTATACGTTACACGTTATACGTTACACGTTATAAGTTATACGTTATGCGTTATACGTTATACGTTATACGTTATACGTTATACGTTATACGTTACACGTTATACGTTATACGTCACACGTTATACGTTATACGTCATACGTTGTACGTAATACGTTATACGTTATACGTCACACGTAATACGTTATACGTTATACGTTACACGTTATACGTTATACGTCACACGTTATACGTTACACGTTATACGTTATACGTCACACGTTATACGTTATACGTTATACCTTATACGTTATACGTTATACGTTATACGTTATACGTTAAACGTTATACGTTATACGTTATACGTTATACGTCATAGCTTGCACGATACACGTTATACGTCATACGTTATACGTTACACGTTATACGTCACACGTTATACGTTATACGTTACACGTTATACGTTATACGTTATACGTTATACGTTATACGTTATACGTTATACGTCATACGTTATACGTTATACGTTATACGTTATACGTTATACATTATACGTTATACGTTATACGTAATACGTTACACATTATACGTCACAGCTTACACGATACACGTCATACGTCATACGTTATACGTTACACGTTATACGTCACACGTTATACGTTATACGTTATACGTTATACGTCATACGTTATACGTTACACGTTATACGTCACACGTTATACTTTATACGTTACACGTTATACGTTATATGTTATACGTTATACGTTATACGTTATACGTTATACGTTATACGCTATATATAATACTTTATACGTTATACGTTACACGTTACACGTTATACGTTATACGTCACACGTAATACGTTATACGTTATTCGTTATACGTTATACGTTATACGTTATACGTTATACGGAATACGTTATACGTTATACGTTACACGTTATACGTTATACGTTATACGTTATACGTTATACGTTATACGTTATACGTTATACGTTATACGTTATACGCTATACGTTACACGTTATACGTTATACGTTACACGTTATACGTTATACGTTATACGTTATACGTTATACGTCATAGCTTACACGATACACGTTATACGTCATACGTTATACGTTACACGTTATACGTCACACGTTATACGTTATACGTTACACGTTATACGTTATACGTTATACCTTATACGTTATACGTTATACGTTATACGTTATACGTTAAACGTTATACGTTATACGTTATACGTTATACGTCATAGCTTACACGATACACGTTATACGTCATACGTTATACGTTACACGTTATACGTCACACGTTATACGTTATACGTTACACGTTATACGTTATACGTTATACGTTATACGTTATACGTTATACGTTATACGTTATACGTTATACGTTATACGTTATACGTTACACGTTATACGTCACACGTTATACGTTATACGTTATACGTTACACGTTATAAGTTATACGTCACACGTAATACGTTATACGTCACACGTTATACGTTATACGTTATACGTTATACGTTATACGTTATACGTTATACGTTATACGTTATACGTTATACGTTATACGTTATACGTTATACATTATACGTTATACGTTATACGTAATACGTTACACATTATACGTCACAGCTTACACGATACACGTCATACGTCATACGTTATACGTTACACGTTATACGTCACACGTTATACGTTATACGTTATACGTTATACGTTATACGTCATACGTTATACGTTACACGTTATACGTCACACGTTATACTTTATACGTTACACGTTATACGTTATATGTTATACGTTATACGTTATACGTTATACGTTAAACGTTACACGTTATACGTCACACGTTATACGTTATACGTTACACGTTATACGTTATACGTTATACCTTATACGTTATACGTTATACGTTATACGTTATACGTTAAACGTTATACGTTATACGTTATACGTTATACGTCATAGCTTACACGATACACGTTATACGTCATACGTTATACGTTACACGTTATACGTCACACGTTATACGTTATACGTTACACGTTATACGTTATACGTTATACGTTATACGTTATACGTTATACGTTATACGTTATACGTTATACGTTATACGTTATACGTTACACGTTATACGTCACACGTTATACGTTATACGTTATACGTTACACGTTATAAGTTATACGTCACACGTAATACGTTATACGTCACACGTTATACGTTATACGTTATACGTTATACGTTATACGTTATACGTTATACGTTATACGTTATACGTTATACGTTATACGTTATACATTATACGTTATACGTTATACGTAATACGTTACACATTATACGTCACAGCTTACACGATACACGTCATACGTCATACGTTATACGTTACACGTTATACGTCACACGTTATACGTTATACGTTATACGTTATACGTTATACGTCATACGTTATACGTTACACGTTATACGTCACACGTTATACTTTATACGTTACACGTTATACGTTATATGTTATACGTTATACGTTATACGTTATACGTTAAACGTTATACGTTATACGTCATAAGTTATACGTTATACGTTATACGTTATACGTTATACGTTATACGTTACACGTTATACGTTATACGTCACACGTAATACGTTATTCGTTACACGTTATACGTTATACGTTATACGTTATACGTTATACGTTATACGTTATACGTTATACGTTATACGTTATACGTTATACGTTACACGTTATACGTCACACGTTATACGTTATACGTTATACGTTATACGTCATACGTTATACGTTACACGTTATACGTCACACGTTATACGTTATACGTTACACGTTGTACGTTATACGTTATTCGTTATACGTTACACGTTATACGTTATTCGTTATACGTTATACGTTATACGTTATACGTTATACGTTGTACGTTATACGTTATACGTTATACGTTATACGTTTTACGTTACACGTTATACGTTATACGATATATGTTATACGTTATACGTAATATGTAATACGTTATTCGTTTTACGTTATTCGTTATACGTTCTTCGTTACACGTTGTACGTTATACGTTATGCGTTATACGTTAAACGTTATACGTTATACGTTATAAGTTATACGTTATACGTTATACGTTATACGTTATACGTTATACGTTATACGTTATACGTTATACGTTACACGTTATACGTTATACGTCATACGTTGTACGTAATACGTTATACGTTATACGTTATACGTAATACGTTATACGTTATACGTTATACGTTATACGTTATACGTTATACGTTATACGTTATACGTTATACGTTATACGTTATACGTTACACGTTATACGTTACACGTTATACGTTATACGTAATACGTTACACATTATACGTCACAGCTTACACGATACACGTCATACGTCATACGTTATACGTTACACGTTATACGTTACACGTTATACGTTATACGTCACACGTTATACGTTATACGTTACACGTTATACGTTATACGTTATACGTTATACGTTATACGTTATACGTTTTACGTTACACGTTATACGTTATACGATATATGTTATACGTTATACGTAATATGTAATACGTTATTCGTTTTACGTTATTCGTTATACGTTCTTCGTTACACGTTGTACGTTATACGTTATGCGTTATACGTTAAACGTTATACGTTATACGTTATAAGTTATACGTTATACGTTATACGTTATACGTTATACGTTATACGTTATACGTTATACGTTACACGTTATACGTTATACGTCACACGTTATACGTTATACGTCATACGTTGTACGTAATACGTTATACGTTATACGTTATACGTAATACGTTATACGTTATACGTTATACGTTATACGTTATACGTTATACGTTATACGTTTTACGTTATACGTTATACGTTATACGTTACACGTTATACGTTACACGTTATACGTTACACGTTATAAGTTATACGTTATACGTTATACGTTATACGTTATACGTTATACGTTATACGTTATACGTTACACGTTATACGTTATACGTCACACGTTATACGTTATACGTCATACGTTGTACGTAATACGTTATACGTTATACGTTATACGTAATACGTTATACGTTATACGTTACACGTTATACGTTATACGTTATACGTTATACGTTATACGTTATACGCTATACGTTACACGTTATACGTTATACGTTACACGTTATACGTTATACGTTATACGTTATACGTTATACGTCATAGCTTACACGATACACGTTATACGTCATACGTTATACGTTACACGTTATACGTCACACGTTATACGTTATACGTTACACGTTATACGTTATACGTTATACCTTATACGTTATACGTTATACGTTATACGTTATACGTTAAACGTTATACGTTATACGTTATACGTTATACGTTATACGTCATAGCTTACACGATACACGTTATACGTCATACGTTATACATTAAACGTTATACGTCACACGTTATACGTTATACGTTACACGTTATACGTTATACGTTATACGTTATACGTTATACGTTATACGTTATACGTTATACGTTATACGTTATACGTTATACGTTACACGTTATACGTCACACGTTATACGTTATACGTTATACGTTACACGTTATAAGTTATACGTCACACGTAATACGTTATACGTCACACGTTATACGTTATACGTTATACGTTATACGTTATACGTTATACGTTTTACGTTATACGTTATACGTTATACGTTATACGTTATACATTATACGTTATACGTTATACGTAATACGTTACACATTATACGTCACAGCTTACACGATACACGTCATACGTCATACGTTATACGTTACACGTTATACGTCACACGTTATACGTTATACGTTATACGTTATACGTCATACGTTATACGTTACACGTTATACGTCACACGTTATACTTTATACGTTACACGTTATACGTTATATGTTATACGTTATACGTTATACGTTATACGTTATACGTTAAACGTTATACGTTATACCTCATAAGTTATACGTTATACGTTATACGTTATACGTTATACGTTATACGTTACACGTTATACGTTATACGTCACACGTAATACGTTATTCGTTAAACGTTATACGTTATACGTTATACGTTATACGTTATACGTTATACGTTATACGTTATACGTTATACGTTATACGTTACACGTTATACGTCACACGTTATACGTTATACGTTATACGTTATACGTCATACGTTATACGTTACACGTTATACGTCACACGTTATACGTTATACGTTACACGTTGTACGTTATACGTTATTCGTTATACGTTACACGTTATACGTTATTCGTTATACGTTATACGTTATACGTTATACGTTATACGTTATACGTTATACGTTATACGTTATACGTTATACGTTATACGTTACACGTTATACGTTATACGTCACACGTTATACGTTATACGTTACACGTTATACGTTATACGTTATACGTTATACGTTATACGTTATACGTTTTACGTTACACGTTATACGTTATACGATATATGTTATACGTTATACGTAATATGTAATACGTTATTCGTTTTACGTTATTCGTTATACGTTCTTCGTTACACGTTGTACGTTATACGTTATGCGTTATACGTTAAACGTTATACGTTATACGTTATAAGTTATACGTTATACGTTATACGTTATACGTTATACGTTATACGTTATACGTTATACGTTATACGTTACACGTTATACGTTATACGTCACACGTTATACGTTATACGTCATACGTTGTACGTAATACGTTATACGTTATACGTTATACGTAATACGTTATACGTTATACGTTATACGTTATACGTTATACGTTATACGTTATACGTTATACGTTATACGTTATACGTTATACGTTACACGTTATACGTTACACGTTATACGTTACACGTTATAAGTTATACGTTATACGTTATACGTTATACGTTATACGTTATACGTTATACGTTATACGTTATACGTTACACGTTATACGTTATACGTCACACGTTATACGTTATACGTCATACGTTGTACGTAATACGTTATACGTTATACGTTATACGTAATACGTTATACGTTATACGTTACACGTTATACGTTATACGTCACACGTTATACGTCACACGTTATACGTTATACGTTACACGTTATACGTTATACGTTATACGTTATACGTTACACGTTATACGTTATACGTTATACGTTATACGTTATACGTTATACGTTATACGTTATACGTTATACGTTATACGTTATACGTTACACGTTATACGTTATACGTTACACGTTATACGTTATACGTTATACGTTATACGTTATACGTCATAGCTTACACGATACACGTTATACGTCATACGTTATACGTTACACGTTATACGTCACACGATATACGTTATACGTTACACGTTATACGTTATACGTTATACCTTATACGTTATACGTTATACGTTATACGTTATACGTTAAACGTTATACGTTATACGTTACACGTTATACGTTATACGTTACACGTTATACGTTACACGTTATACGTTATACGTTATACGTTATACGTTATACGTTATACATTATACGTTATACGTTATAGGTTATACGTTATACGTTATACGTTACACGTTATACGTTTCACGTTATACGTTACACGTTATACGTTATACCTTATACGTTATACGTTATACGTTATACGTTATACGTTATACGTTAAACGTTATACGTTATACGTTACACGTTATACGTTATACGTTACACGTTATACGTTATACGTTACACGTTATACGTTATACGTTATACGTTATACGTTATACGTTATACGTTAAACGTTATACGTTATACGTTATACGTTAAACGTTATACGTTATACGTTACACGTTATACGTTATACGTTACACGTTATACGTTATACGTTATACGTTATACGTTATACGTTAAACGTTATACGTTATACGTTACACGTTATACGTTATACGTTACACGTTATACGTTATACGTTATACGTTATACGTTATACGTTATACGTCATAGCTTACACGATACACGTTATGCGTCATACGTTATACGTTACACGTTATACGTCACACGTTATACGTTATACGTTACACGTTATACGTTATACCTTATACGTTATACGTTATACGTTATACGTTATACGTTAAACGTTATACGTTATACGTCACACGTTATACGTTATACGTTACACGTTATACGTTATACGTTATACGTTATAAGTTATACGTTATACGTTATACGTTATACGTTATACGTTATACGTTATACGTTATACGTTACACGTTATACGTTACACGTTATACGGTACACGTTATACGTTACACGTTATACGTTACACGTTATACGTTACACGTTATACGTTACACGTTATACGTTACACGTTATACGTTACACGTTATACGTTATATGTTATACGTTATACGTAATATGTAATACGTTATACCATTTACGTTATTCGTTATACGTTCTTCGTTATGCGTTGTACGTTATACGTTGTGCGTTATACGTTATACGTTATACGTTATACGTGATACGTTACACGTTATACGTTACACGTTATACGTTACACGTTATGCGTTACACGTTATACGTTACACGTTATACGTTACACGTTATACGTTATACGTTATACGTTATACGCTATACGTTATACGTTATTCGTTATACGTTATACGTTATACGTTATACGTTATACGGAATACGTTATACGTTATACGTTACACGTTATACGTTATACGTTATACGTTATACGTTATACGTTATACGTTACACGTTATACGTTACACGTTATACGTTACACGTTATACGTTACACGTTATACGTTACATGTTATACGTTATACGTAATATGTAATACGTTATACCATTTACGTTATTCGTTATACGTTCTTCGTTATGCGTTGCACGTTATACGTTGTGCGTTATACGTTATACGTTACACGTTATACGTTACACGTTACACGTTATACGTCACACGTTATACGTTATACGTTAGACGTTATACGTTATACGTTATACGTTATACGTTATACGTTATACGTTATACGTTATACGTTATACGTTATACGTTATACGTTATACGTTATACGTTATACGTTATACGTTATACGTTATACGTTATACGTTATACGTTATACGTTATACGTTATACGTTATACGTTATACGTTATACGTTATACGTTATACGTTATACGTTATACGTTGTACGTTATATAATACTTTATACGTTATACGTTACACGTTACACGTTATACGTTATACGTCACACGTAATACGTTATACGTTATTCGTTATACGTTATACGTTATACGTTATACGTTATACGGAATACGTTATACGTTATACGTTATACGGAATACGTTATACGTTATACGTTATACGTTACACGTTATACGTTATACGTTATACGTTATACGTTATACGTTACACGTTATACGTTACACGTTATACGTTACACGTTATACGTTACACGTTATACGTTATATGTTATACGTTATACGTAATATGTAATACGTTATACCATTTACGTTATTCGTTATACGTTCTTCGTTATGCGTTGCACGTTATACGTTATACGTTATACGTTATACGTTACACGTTATACGTTACACGTTACACGTTATACGTCACACGTTATACGTTATACGTTAGACGTTATACGTTATACGTTATACGTTATACGTAATACGTTATACATTATACGTTACACGTTATACGTTATACGTCACACGTTATACGTCACACGTTATACGTTATACGTTACACGTTATACGTTGTACGTTATACGTTACACGTTATACGTTATACGTTATACGTTATAAGTTATACGTTATACGTTATACGTTATACGTTATACGTTATACGTTATACGTTATACGTTACACGTTATACGTTACACGTTATACGTTACACGTTATACGTTACACGTTATACGTTACACGTTATACGTTACACGTTATACGTTACACGTTATACGTTACACGTTATACGTTACACGTTATACGTTACACGTTATACGTTACACGTTATACGTTATATGTTATACGTTATACGTAATATGTAATACGTTATACCATTTACGTTATTCGTTATACGTTCTTCGTTATGCGTTGTACGTTATACGTTGTGCGTTATACGTTATACGTTATACGTGATACGTTACACGTTATACGTTACACGTTATACGTTACACGTTATACGTTACACGTTATACGTTACACGTTATACGTTACACGTTATACGTTATACGTTATACGTTATACGCTATACGTTATACGTTATTCGTTATACGTTATACGTTATACGTTATACGTTATACGGAATACGTTATACGTTATACGTTACACGTTATACGTTATACGTTATACGTTATACGTTATACGTTACACGTTATACGTTACACGTTATACGTTACACGTTATACGTTACACGTTATACGTTATATGTTATACGTTATACGTAATATGTAATACGTTATACCATTTACGTTATTCGTTATACGTTCTTCGTTATGCGTTGCACGTTATACGTTGTGCGTTATACGTTATACGTTACACGTTATACGTTACACGTTACACGTTATACGTCACACGTTATACGTTATACGTTAGACGTTATACGCTATACGTTATACGTTATTCGTTATACGTTATACGTTATACGTTATACGTTATACGTTATACGCTATACGTTATACGTTATTCGTTATACGTTATACGTTATACGTTATACGTTATACGGAATACGTTATACGTTATACGTTACACGTTATACGTTATACGTTATACGTTATACGTTATACGTTACACGTTATACGTTACACGTTATACGTTACACGTTATACGTTACACGTTATACGTTATATGTTATACGTTATACGTAATATGTAATACGTTATACCATTTACGTTATTCGTTATACGTTCTTCGTTATGCGTTGCACGTTATACGTTGTGCGTTATACGTTATACGTTACACG
Source organism: Ptiloglossa arizonensis (assembly GCF_051014685.1). Lineage (NCBI taxonomy): Eukaryota > Metazoa > Arthropoda > Insecta > Hymenoptera > Colletidae > Ptiloglossa > Ptiloglossa arizonensis. Next base: position 89,882 of record NW_027479525.1, read on the forward strand.
TTATACGTTACACGTTACACGTTATACGTCACACGTTATACGTTATACGTTAGACGTTATACGTTATACGTTATACGTTATACGTTATACGTTATACGTTATACGTTATACGTTATACGTTATACGTTATACGTTATACGTTATACGTTATACGTTATACGTTATACGTTATACGTTATACGTTACACGTTACACGTTATACATTATACGTCACACGTAATACGTTATACGTTATTCGTTATACGTTATACGTTATACGTTATACGCTATACGCTATACGTTATACGTTATTCGTTATACGTTATACGTTATACGTTATACGTTATACGGAATACGTTATACGTTATACGTTACACGTTATACGTTATACGTTATACGTTATACGTTATACGTTACACGTTATACGTTACACGTTATACGTTACACGTTATACGTTACACGTTATACGTTATATGTTATACGTTATACGTAATATGTAATACGTTATACCATTTACGTTATTCGTTATACGTTCTTCGTTATGCGTTGCACGTTATACGTTGTGCGTTATACGTTATACGTTACACGTTATACGTTACACGTTACACGTTATACGTTACACGTTATACGTTACACGTTATACGTTATATGTTATACGTTATACGTAATGTGTAATACGTTATACCATTTACGTTATTCGTTATACGTTCTTCGTTATGCGTTGCACGTTATACGTTGTGCGTTATACGTTATACGTTACACGTTATACGTTACACGTTACACGTTATACGTCACACGTTATACGTTATACGTTAGACGTTATACGTTATACGTTATACGTTATACGTTATACGTTATACGTTATACGTTATACGTTACACGTTATACGTTACACGTTATACGTTACACGTTATACGTTATATGTTATACGTTATACGTAATGTGTAATACGTTATACCATTTACGTTATTCGTTATACGTTCTTCGTTATGCGTTGTACGTTATACGTTGTGCGTTATACGTTATACGTTACACGTTATACGTTACACGTTACACGTTATACGTCACACGTTATACGTTATACGTTAGACGTTATACGTTATACGTTACACGTTATACGTTCTTCGTTACACGTTGTACGTTATACGTTATGCGTTATACGTAAAACGTTATACGTTATACGTTATAAGTTATAAGTTATACGTTATACGTTATACGTTATACGTTATACGTTATACGTTATACGTTATACGTTATACGTTATACGTTACACGTTACACGTTATACGTTATACGTCACACGTTATACGTTATACGTCATACGTTGTACGTAATACGTTATACGTTATACGTTATACGTAATACGTTATACATTATACGTTACACGTTATACGTTATACGTCACACGTTATACGTCACACGTTATACGTTATACGTTACACGTTATACGTTGTACGTTATACGTTACACGTTATACGTTATACGTTATACGTTATAAGTTATACGTTATACGTTATACGTTATTCGTTATACGTTATACGTTATACGTTATACGTTACACGTTATACGTTACACGTTATACGTTACACGTTATACGTTACACGTTATACGTTACACGTTATACGTTACACGTTATACGTTATACGTTATACGTTACACGTTATACGTTACACGTTATACGTTACACGTTATACGTTACACGTTATACGTTACACGTTATACGTTACACGTTATACGTTACACGTTATACGTTATATGTTATACGTTATACGTAATATGTAATACGTTATACCATTTACGTTATTCGTTATACGTTCTTCGTTATGCGTTGTACGTTATACGTTGTGCGTTATACGTTATACGTTATACGTGATACGTTACACGTTATACGTTACACGTTATACGTTACACGTTATACGTTACACGTTATACGTTATATGTTATACGTTATACGTAATATGTAATACGTTATACCATTTACGTTATTCGTTATACGTTCTTCGTTATGCGTTGCACGTTATACGTTGTGCGTTATACGTTATACGTTACACGTTATACGTTATACGTTACACGTTATACGTTATATGTTATACGTTATACGTAATATGTAATACGTTATACCATTTACGTTATTCGTTATACGTTCTTCGTTATGCGTTGTACGTTATACGTTGTGCGTTATACGTTATACGTTACACGTTATACGTTACACGTTATACGTTATACGTTATACGTTATTCGTTATACGTTATACGTTATACGTTATACGTTACACGTTATACGTTACACGTTATACGTTACACGTTATACGTTACACGTTATACGTTACACGTTATACGTTACACGTTATACGTTATTCGTTATACGTTATACGTTATACGTTATACGTTTTACGGAATACGTTATACGTTATACGTTATACGTCATACGTTATACGTTATACGTTACACGTTATACGTTATATGTTATACGTTATACGTTATACGTTATACGTTATACGCTAAACGTTATACGTTATACGTTATAAGTTATACGTTACACGTTATACGTTACACGTTATACGTTACACGTTATACGTTACACGTTATACGTTACACGTTATACGTTACACGTTATACGTTATATGTTATACGTTATACGTAATATGTAATACGTTATACCATTTACGTTATTCGTTATACGTTCTTCGTTATGCGTTGTACGTTATACGTTGTGCGTTATACGTTATACGTTACACGTTATACGTTACACGTTACACGTTATACGTCACACGTTATACGTTATACGTTAGACGATATACGTTATACGTTATACGTTATACGTTATACGTTATACGTTATACGTTATACGTTATACGTTATACGTTATACGTTATACGTTATACGTTATACGTTATACGTTATACGTTATACGTTATACGTTATACGTTATACGTTATACGTTATACGTTATACGTTATACGTTATACGTTATATAATACTTTATACGTTATACGTTACACGTTACACGTTATACGTTATACGTCACACGTAATACGTTATACGTTATTCGTTATACGTTATACGTTATACGTTATACGCTATACGTTATACGTTATTCGTTATACGTTATACGTTATACGTTATACGTTATACGGAATACGTTATACGTTATACGTTACACGTTATACGTTATACGTTATACGTTATACGTTATACCTTACACGTTAAACGTTACACGTTATACGTTACACGTTATACGTTACACGTTATACGTTACACGTTATACGTTATATGTTATACGTTATACGTAATATGTAATACGTTATACCATTTACGTTATTCGTTATACGTTCTTCGTTATGCGTTGCCCGTTATACGTTGTGCGTTATACGTTATACGTTACACGTTATACGTTACACGTTACACGTTATACTTCACACGTTATACGTTATACGTTAGACGTTATACGTTATACGTTATACGTTATACGTTATACGTTATACGTTATACGTTATACGTTATACGTTATACGTTATACGTTATACGTTATACGTTATACGTTATACGTTATACGTTATACGTTATACGTTATACGTTATACGTTATACGTTATACGTTATACGTTATACGTTATACGTTATACGTTATACGTTATACGTTATACGTTATACGTTATACGTTATACGTTATACGTTATATAATACTTTATACGTTATACGTTACACGTTACACGTTATACGTTATACGTCACACGTAATACGTTATACGTTATTCCTTATACGTTATACGTTATACGTTATACGTTATACGGAATACGTTATACGTTATACGTTATACGTCATACGTTATACGTTATACGTTACACGTTATACGTTATATGTTATACGTTACACGTTATACGTTATACGCTAAACGTTATACGTTATACGTTATAAGTTATACGTTACACGTTATACGTTACACGTTATACGTTACACGTTATACGTTACACGTTATACGTTACACGTTATACGTTACACGTTATACGTTATATGTTATACGTTATACGTAATATGTAATACGTTATACCATTTACGTTATTCGTTATACGTTCTTCGTTATGCGTTGTACGTTATACGTTGTGCGTTATACGTTATACGTTACACGTTATACGTTACACGTTACACGTTATACGTCACACGTTATACGTTATACGTTAGACGTTATACGTTATACGTTACACGTTATACGTTCTTCGTTACACGTTGTACGTTATACGTTATGCGTTATACGTAAAACGTTATACGTTATACGTTATAAGTTATAAGTTATACGTTATACGTTATACGTTATACGTTATACGTTATACGTTATACGTTATACGTTATACGTTATACGTTACACGTTACACGTTATACGTTATACGTCACACGTTATACGTTATACGTCATACGTTGTACGTAATACGTTATACGTTATACGTTATACGTAATACGTTATACATTATACGTTACACGTTATACGTTATACGTCACACGTTATACGTCACACGTTATACGTTATACGTTACACGTTATACGTTGTACGTTATACGTTACACGTTATACGTTATACGTAATACGTTATAAGTTATACGTTATACGTTATACGTTATTCGTTATACGTTATACGTTATACGTTATACGTTACACGTTATACGTTACACGTTATACGTTACACGTTATACGTTACACGTTATACGTTACACGTTATACGTTACACGTTATACGTTATACGTTATACGTTACACGTTATACGTTACACGTTATACGTTACACGTTATACGTTACACGTTATACGTTACACGTTATACGTTACACGTTATACGTTACACGTTATACGTTATATGTTATACGTTATACGTAATATGTAATACGTTATACCATTTACGTTATTCGTTATACGTTCTTCGTTATGCGTTGTACGTTATACGTTGTGCGTTATACGTTATACGTTATACGTGATACGTTACACGTTATACGTTACACGTTATACGTTACACGTTATACGTTACACGTTATACGTTATATGTTATACGTTATACGTAATATGTAATACGTTATACCATTTACGTTATTCGTTATACGTTCTTCGTTATGCGTTGCACGTTATACGTTGTGCGTTATACGTTATACGTTACACGTTATACGTTATACGTTACACGTTATACGTTATATGTTATACGTTATACGTAATATGTAATACGTTATACCATTTACGTTATTCGTTATACGTTCTTCGTTATGCGTTGTACGTTATACGTTGTGCGTTATACGTTATACGTTACACGTTATACGTTACACGTTATACGTTATACGTTATACGTTATTCGTTATACGTTATACGTTATACGTTATACGTTACACGTTATACGTTACACGTTATACGTTACACGTTATACGTTACACGTTATACGTTACACGTTATACGTTACACGTTATACGTTATTCGTTATACGTTATACGTTATACGTTATACGTTATACGGAATACGTTATACGTTATACGTTATACGTCATACGTTATACGTTATACGTTACACGTTATACGTTATATGTTATACGTTATACGTTATACGTTATACGCTAAACGTTATACGTTATACGTTATAAGTTATACGTTACACGTTATACGTTACACGTTATACGTTACACGTTATACGTTACACGTTATACGTTACACGTTATACGTTACACGTTATACGTTATATGTTATACGTTATACGTAATATGTAATACGTTATACCATTTACGTTATTCGTTATACGTTCTTCGTTATGCGTTGTACGTTATACGTTGTGCGTTATACGTTATACGTTACACGTTATACGTTACACGTTACACGTTATACGTCACACGTTATACGTTATACGTTAGACGATATACGTTATACGTTATACGTTATACGTTATACGTTATACGTTATACGTTATACGTTATACGTTATACGTTATACGTTATACGTTATACGTTATACGTTATACGTTATACGTTATACGTTATACGTTATACGTTATACGTTATACGTTATACGTTATACGTTATACGTTATACGTTATATAATACTTTATACGTTATACGTTACACGTTACACGTTATACGTTATACGTCACACGTAATACGTTATACGTTATTCGTTATACGTTATACGTTATACGTTATACGCTATACGTTATACGTTATTCGTTATACGTTATACGTTATACGTTATACGTTATACGGAATACGTTATACGTTATACGTTACACGTTATACGTTATACGTTATACGTTATACGTTATACCTTACACGTTAAACGTTACACGTTATACGTTACACGTTATACGTTACACGTTATACGTTACACGTTATACGTTACACGTTATACGTTACACGTTATACGTTACACGTTATACGTTACACGTTATACGTTACACGTTATACGTTACACGTTATACGTTATATGTTATACGTTATACGTAATATGTAATACGTTATACCATTTACGTTATTCGTTATACGTTCTTCGTTATGCGTTGTACGTTATACGTTGTGCGTTACACGTTATACGTTATACGTCACACGTAATACGTTATACGTTATTCGTTATACGTTATACGTTATACGTTATACGTTATACGGAATACGTTATACGTTATACGTTATACGTCATACGTTATACGTTATACGTTACACGTTATACGTTATATGTTATACGTTATACGTTATACGTTATACGCTAAACGTTATACGTTATACGTTATAAGTTATACGTTACACGTTATACGTTACACGTTATACGTTACACGTTATACGTTACACGTTATACGTTACACGTTATACGTTACACGTTATACGTTACACGTTATACGTTACACGTTATACGTTACACGTTATACGTTACACGTTATACGTTACACGTTATACGTTACACGTTATACGTTATATGTTATACGTTATACGTAATATGTAATACGTTATACCATTTACGTTATTCGTTATACGTTCTTCGTTATGCGTTGTACGTTATACGTTGTGCGTTACACGTTATACGTTATACGTCACACGTAATACGTTATACGTTATTCGTTATACGTTATACGTTATACGTTATACGTTATACGGAATACGTTATACGTTATACGTTATACGTCATACGTTATACGTTATACGTTACACGTTATACGTTATATGTTATACGTTATACGTTATACGTTATACGCTAAACGTTATACGTTATACGTTATAAGTTATACGTTACACGTTATACGTTACACGTTATACGTTACACGTTATACGTTACACGTTATACGTTACACGTTATACGTTATATGTTATACGTTACACGTAATATGTAATACGTTATACCATTTACGTTATTCGTTATACGTTCTTCGTTATGCGTTGTACGTTATACGTTGTGCGTTATACGTTATACGTTACACGTTATACGTTACACGTTACACGTTATACGTCACACGTTATACGTTATACGTTAGACGTTATACGTTATACGTTACACGTTATACGTTCTTCGTTACACGTTGTACGTTATACGTTATGCGTTATACGTTAAACGTTATACGTTATACGTTATAAGTTATAAGTTATACGTTATACGTTATACGTTATACGTTATACGTTATACGTTATACGTTATACGTTATACGTTACACATTATACGTTATACGTCACACGTTATACGTTATACGTCATACGTTGTACGTAATACGTTATGCGTTATACGTTATACGTAATACGTTATACATTATACGTTACACGTTATACGTTATACGTCACACGTTATACGTCACACGTTATACGTTATACGTTACACGTTATACGTTGTACGTTATACGTTACACGTTATACGTTATACGTTATACGTTATAAGTTATACGTTATACGTTATACGTTATACGTTATACGTTATACGTTATACGTTATACGTTACACGTTATACGTTACACGTTATACGTTACACGTTATACGTTACACGTTATACGTTACACGTTATACGTTACACGTTATACGTTACACGTTATACGTTACACGTTATACGTTACACGTTATACGTTACACGTTATACGTTACACGTTATACGTTATATGTTATACGTTATACGTAATATGTAATACGTTATACCATTTACGTTATTCGTTATACGTTCTTCGTTATGCGTTGTACGTTATACGTTGTGCGTTATACGTTATACGTTATACGTGATACGTTACACGTTATACGTTATACGTTATACGTTATACGTTATACCTTACACGTTATACGTTACACGTTATACGTTACACGTTACACGTTACACGTTATACGTTATATGTTATACGTTATACGTAATATGTAATACGTTATACCATTTACGTTATTCGTTATACGTTCTTCGTTATGCGTTGCACGTTATACGTTGTGCGTTATACGTTATACGTTCTTCGTTATGCGTTGCACGTTATACGTTGTGCGTTATACGTTATACGTTACACGTTATACGTTACACGTTACACGTTATACGTCACACGTTATACGTTATACGTTAGACGTTATACGTTATACGTTATACGTTATACGTTATACGTTATACGTTATACGTTATACGTTATACGTTATACGTTATACGTTATACGTTATACGTTATACGTTATACGTTATACGTTATATAATACTTTATACGTTATACGTTATACGTTACACGTTACACGTTATACGTTATACGTCACACGTAATACGTTATACGTTATTCGTTATACGTTATACGTTATACGTTATACGTTATACGGAATACGTTATACGTTATACGTTATACGTCATACGTTATACGTTATACGTTACACGTTATACGTTATATGTTATACGTTATACGTTATACGTTATACGCTAAACGTTATACGTTATACGTTATAAGTTATACGTTACACGTTATACGTTACACGTTATACGTTACACGTTATACGTTACACGTTATACGTTACACGTTATACGTTATATGTTATACGTTATACGTAATATGTAATACGTTATACCATTTACGTTATTCGTTATACGTTCTTCGTTATGCGTTGTACGTTATACGTTGTGCGTTATACGTTATACGTTACACGTTATACGTTACACGTTACACGTTATACGTCACACGTTATACGTTATACGTTAAACGTTATACGTTATACGTTATACGTTATACGTTATACGTTATACGTTATACGTTATACGTTATACGTTATACGTTATACGTTATACGTTATACGTTATACGTTATACGTTATACGTTATACGTTATACGTTATACGTTATACGTTATACGTTACACGTTATACGTTACACGTTATACGTTACACGTTATACGTTACACGTTATACGTTACACGTTATACGTTACACGTTATACGTTACACGTTATACGTTACACGTTATACGTTACACGTTATACGTTACACGTTATACGTTACACGTTATACGTTACACGTTATACGTTACACGTTATACGTTACACGTTATACGTTACACGTTATACGTTACACGTTATACGTTACACGTTATACGTTACACGTTATACGTTATATGTTATACGTTATACGTAATATGTAATACGTTATACCATTTACGTTATTCGTTATACGTTCTTCGTTATGCGTTGTACGTTATACGTTGTGCGTTATACGTTATACGTTATACGTGATACGTTACACGTTATACGTTACACGTTATACGTTACACGTTATACGTTACACGTTATACGTTACACGTTATACGTTACACGTTATACGTTATTCGTTATACGTTATACGTTATACGTTATACGTTATACGGAATACGTTATACGTTATACGTTATACGTCATACGTTATACGTTATACGTTACACGTTATACGGAATACGTTATACGTTATACGTTACACGTTATACGTTATACGTTATACGTTATACGTTATACCTTACACGTTAAACGTTACACGTTATACGTTACACGTTATACGTTACACGTTATACGTTACACGTTATACGTTACACGTTATACGTTACACGTTATACGTTACACGTTATACGTTACACGTTATACGTTACACGTTATACGTTACACGTTATACGTTATATGTTATACGTTATACGTAATATGTAATACGTTATACCATTTACGTTATTCGTTATACGTTCTTCGTTATGCGTTGTACGTTATACGTTGTGCGTTACACGTTATACGTTATACGTCACACGTAATACGTTATACGTTATTCGTTATACGTTATACGTTATACGTTATACGTTATACGGAATACGTTATACGTTATACGTTATACGTCATACGTTATACGTTATACGTTACACGTTATACGTTATATGTTATACGTTATACGTTATACGTTATACGCTAAACGTTATACGTTATACGTTATAAGTTATACGTTACACGTTATACGTTACACGTTATACGTTACACGTTATACGTTACACGTTATACGTTACACGTTATACGTTACACGTTATACGTTACACGTTATACGTTACACGTTATACGTTACACGTTATACGTTACACGTTATACGTTACACGTTATACGTTACACGTTATACGTTATATGTTATACGTTATACGTAATATGTAATACGTTATACCATTTACGTTATTCGTTATACGTTCTTCGTTATGCGTTGTACGTTATACGTTGTGCGTTACACGTTATACGTTATACGTCACACGTAATACGTTATACGTTATTCGTTATACGTTATACGTTATACGTTACACGTTATACGTTACACGTTATACGTTATATGTTATACGTTATACGTAATATGTAATACGTTATACCATTTACGTTATTCGTTATACGTTCTTCGTTATGCGTTGTACGTTATACGTTGTGCGTTATACGTTATACGTTATACGTGATACGTTACACGTTATACGTTATACGTTATACGTTATACGTTATACCTTACACGTTATACGTTACACGTTATACGTTACACGTTATACGTTACACGTTATACGTTATATGTTATACGTTATACGTAATATGTAATACGTTATACCATTTACGTTATTCGTTATACGTTCTTCGTTATGCGTTGCACGTTATACGTTGTGCGTTATACGTTATACGTTCTTCGTTATGCGTTGCACGTTATACGTTGTGCGTTATACGTTATACGTTACACGTTATACGTTACACGTTACACGTTATACGTCACACGTTATACGTTATACGTTAGACGTTATACGTTATACGTTATACGTTATACGTTATACGTTATACGTTATACGTTATACGTTATACGTTATACGTTATACGTTATACGTTATACGTTATACGTTATACGTTATACGTTATATAATACTTTATACGTTATACGTTACACGTTACACGTTATACGTTATACGTCACACGTAATACGTTATACGTTATTCGTTATACGTTATACGTTATACGTTATACGTTATACGGAATACGTTATACGTTATACGTTATACGTCATACGTTATACGTTATACGTTACACGTTATACGTTATATGTTATACGTTATACGTTATACGTTATACGCTAAACGTTATACGTTATACGTTATAAGTTATACGTTACACGTTATACGTTACACGTTATACGTTACACGTTATACGTTACACGTTATACGTTACACGTTATACGTTATATGTTATACGTTATACGTAATATGTAATACGTTATACCATTTACGTTATTCGTTATACGTTCTTCGTTATGCGTTGTACGTTATACGTTGTGCGTTATACGTTATACGTTACACGTTATACGTTACACGTTACACGTTATACGTCACACGTTATACGTTATACGTTAAACGTTATACGTTATACGTTATACGTTATACGTTATACGTTATACGTTATACGTTATACGTTATACGTTATACGTTATACGTTATACGTTATACGTTATACGTTATACGTTATACGTTATACGTTATACGTTATACGTTATACGTTATACGTTATACGTTATACGTTATACGTTATACGTTACACGTTATACGTTACACGTTATACGTTACACGTTATACGTTACACGTTATACGTTACACGTTATACGTTACACGTTATACGTTACACGTTATACGTTACACGTTATACGTTACACGTTATACGTTACACGTTATACGTTACACGTTATACGTTACACGTTATACGTTACACGTTATACGTTACACGTTATACGTTACACGTTATACGTTACACGTTATACGTTACACGTTATACGTTACACGTTATACGTTACACGTTATACGTTATATGTTATACGTTATACGTAATATGTAATACGTTATACCATTTACGTTATTCGTTATACGTTCTTCGTTATGCGTTGTACGTTATACGTTGTGCGTTATACGTTATACGTTATACGTGATACGTTACACGTTATACGTTACACGTTATACGTTACACGTTATACGTTACACGTTATACGTTACACGTTATACGTTACACGTTATACGTTATTCGTTATACGTTATACGTTATACGTTATACGTTATACGGAATACGTTATACGTTATACGTTATACGTCATACGTTATACGTTATACGTTACACGTTATACGTTATATGTTATACGTTATACGTTATACGTTATACGTTATACGCTAAACGTTATACGTTATACGTTATAAGTTATACGTTACACGTTATACGTTACACGTTATACGTTACACGTTATACGTTACACGTTATACGTTACACGTTATACGTTACACGTTATACGTTACACGTTATACGTTATATGTTATACGTTATACGTAATATGTAATACGTTATACCATTTACGTTATTCGTTATACGTTCTTCGTTATGCGTTGTACGTTATACGTTGTGCGTTATACGTTATACGTTACACGTTATACGTTACACGTTATACGTTATACGTCACACGTTATACGTCACACGTTATACGTTATACGTTACACGTTATACGTTGTACGTTATACGTTACACGTTATACGTTATACGTTATACGTTATAAGTTATACGTTATACGTTATACGTTATACGTTATACGTTATACGTTATACGTTATACGTTACACGTTATACGTTACACGTTATACGTTACACGTTATACGTTACACGTTATACGTTACACGTTATACGTTACACGTTATACGTTACACGTTATACGTTACACGTTATACGTTACACGTTATACGTTACACGTTATACGTCACACGTTATACGTTATACGTTAGACGTTATACGTTATACGTTATACGTTATACGTTATACGTTATACGTTATACGTTATACGTTATACGTTATACGTTATACGTTATACGTTATACGTTATACGTTATACGTTATACGTTATATAATACTTTATACGTTATACGTTACACGTTACACGTTATACGTTATACGTCACACGTAATACGTTATACGTTATTCGTTATACGTTATACGTTATACGTTATACGTTATACGGAATACGTTATACGTTATACGTTATACGTCATACGTTATACGTTATACGTTACACGTTATACGTTATATGTTATACGTTATACGTTATACGTTATACGCTAAACGTTATACGTTATACGTTATAAGTTATACGTTACACGTTATACGTTACACGTTATACGTTACACGTTATACGTTACACGTTATACGTTACACGTTATACGTTATATGTTATACGTTATACGTAATATGTAATACGTTATACCATTTACGTTATACGTTATACGTTATACGTTATACGCTAAACGTTATACGTTATACGTTATAAGTTATACGTTATACGTTATACGTTATACGCTAAACGTTATACGTTATACGTTATAAGTTATACGTTACACGTTATACGTTACACGTTATACGTTACACGTTATACGTTACACGTTATACGTTACACGTTATACGTTATATGTTATACGTTATACGTAATATGTAATACGTTATACCATTTACGTTATTCGTTATACGTTCTTCGTTATGCGTTGTACGTTATACGTTGTGCGTTATACGTTATACGTTACACGTTATACGTTACACGTTACACGTTATACGTCACACGTTATACGTTATACGTTAAACGTTATACGTTATACGTTATACGTTATACGTTATACGTTATACGTTATACGTTATACGTTATACGTTATACGTTATACGTTATACGTTATACGTTATACGTTATACGTTATACGTTATACGTTATACGTTATACGTTATACGTTATACGTTATACGTTATACGTTATACGTTATACGTTACACGTTATACGTTACACGTTATACGTTACACGTTATACGTTACACGTTATACGTTACACGTTATACGTTACACGTTATACGTTACACGTTATACGTTACACGTTATACGTTACACGTTATACGTTACACGTTATACGTTACACGTTATACGTTACACGTTATACGTTACACGTTATACGTTACACGTTATACGTTACACGTTATACGTTACACGTTATACGTTACACGTTATACGTTATATGTTATACGTTATACGTAATATGTAATACGTTATACCATTTACGTTATTCGTTATACGTTCTTCGTTATGCGTTGTACGTTATACGTTGTGCGTTATACGTTATACGTTATACGTGATACGTTACACGTTATACGTTACACGTTATACGTTACACGTTATACGTTACACGTTATACGTTACACGTTATACGTTACACGTTATACGTTATTCGTTATACGTTATACGTTATACGTTATACGTTATACGGAATACGTTATACGTTATACGTTATACGTCATACGTTATACGTTATACGTTACACGTTATACGTTATATGTTATACGTTATACGTTATACGTTATACGTTATACGCTAAACGTTATACGTTATACGTTATAAGTTATACGTTACACGTTATACGTTACACGTTATACGTTACACGTTATACGTTACACGTTATACGTTACACGTTATACGTTACACGTTATACGTTACACGTTATACGTTATATGTTATACGTTATACGTAATATGTAATACGTTATACCATTTACGTTATTCGTTATACGTTCTTCGTTATGCGTTGTACGTTATACGTTGTGCGTTATACGTTATACGTTACACGTTATACGTTACACGTTACACGTTATACGTCACACGTTATACGTTATACGTTAGACGATATACGTTATACGTTATACGTTATACGTTATACGTTATACGTTATACGTTATACGTTATACGTTATACGTTATACGTTATACGTTATACGTTATACGTTATACGTTATACGTTATACGTTATACGTTATACGTTATACGTTATACGTTATACGTTATACGTTATACGTTATACGTTATACGTTATATAATACTTTATACGTTATACGTTACACGTTACACGTTATACGTTATACGTCACACGTAATACGTTATACGTTATTCGTTATACGTTATACGTTATACGTTATACGCTATACGTTATACGTTATTCGTTATACGTTATACGTTATACGTTATACGTTATACGGAATACGTTATACGTTATACGTTACACGTTATACGTTATACGTTATACGTTATACGTTATACCTTACACGTTAAACGTTACACGTTATACGTTACACGTTATACGTTACACGTTATACGTTACACGTTATACGTTATATGTTATACGTTATACGTAATATGTAATACGTTATACCATTTACGTTATTCGTTATACGTTCTTCGTTATGCGTTGCACGTTATACGTTGTGCGTTATACGTTATACGTTACACGTTATACGTT
>NW_027479526.1:0-105460 GCF_051014685.1 Ptiloglossa arizonensis
CAATTCTGCTGCTCCAAACGCTTAACCAGAATGGCCTAGGGAAAGAATACACTCACTGTCGTAATCGGGCGAGTTTCTACTTTCAGATGCAATAGGAATTTTTGGGTTAGGTCAATCCGTTCGCGAGATATGGGAGTTTCAAGCTAAGAAACGGTTGAGAAGACAACAAATTTTTCACAATTCTGCTGCTCCAAACGCTTAACCAGAATGGCCTAGGGAAAGAATACACACACTGTCGTAATCGGGCGAGTTTCTACTTTCAGATGCAATAGGAATTTTTGGGTTAGGTCAATCCGTTCGCGAGATATGGGAGTTTGAAGCTAAGAAATGGTTGAGAGGAGAACAAATTTTTCGCAATTCTGCTGCTCCAGACGCTTAACCAGAATGGCCTAGAGAAAAAGTACACATACCGCTGTAATCGGGCGAGTTTCTACTTTCAGACGCAGCAGGAATTTTTGGGTTTGGTCCATCCGTTCGCGACATATGGGAGTTTGAAGCTAAGAAATGGTTGAGAGGGCAACGAATTTTTCGCACTTCTTCTGCTCCAAACGCTTAACCAGAATCGCCTAGGGTAAAAATACACATACCGCTGTAATCGGGCGAGTTTCTACTTTCAGATGCAATAGGAATTTTTGGGTTATGTCAATCCGTTAGCGAAATATGGGAGTTTGAAGCCAAGAAGTGGTTGAGAAGGCAAAAAATTTTTCGCACTCCAGCTGTTCCAAACGCTTAACCAGAATGGCCTAGGGAAAAAATACACATACCGTTGTAATAGGGCGAGTTTCTACTTTCAGATGCAATAGGAATTTTTTGGTTAGGTGAGTCCGTTCGCGAGATATGGGAGTTTCAAGCTAAGAAATGGTTGAGAAGACAACAAATTTTTCACAATTCTGCTGCTCCAAACGCTTAACCAGAATGGCCTAGGGAAAAAATACACACACTGTCGTAATCGGGCGAGTTTCTACTTTCAGATGCAATAGGAATTTTTGGGTTAGGTCAATCCGTTCGCGAGATATGGGAGTTTGAAGCTAAGAAATGGTTGAGAAGAGAACAAATTTTTCGCAATTCTGCTGCTCCAGACGCTTAACCAGAATGGCCTAGAGAAAAAGTACACATACCGCTGTAATCGGGCGAGTTTCTACTTTCAGACGCAGCAGGAATTTTTGGGTTTGGTCCATCCGTTCGCGACATATGGGAGTTTGAAGCTAAGAAATGGTTGAGAGGGCAACGAATTTTTCGCACTTCTTCTGCTCCAAACGCTTAACCAGAATCGCCTAGGGTAAAAATACACATACCGCTGTAATCGGGCGAGTTTCTACTTTCAGATGCAATAGGAATTTTTGGGTTATGTCAATCCGTTAGCGAAATATGGGAGTTTGAAGCCAAGAAGTGGTTGAGAAGGCAAAAAATTTTTCGCACTTCTTCTGCTCCAAACGCTTAACCAGAATGGCCTAGGGAAAAAATACACATACCGTTGTAATAGAGCGTGTTTCTACTTTCAGATGCAATAGGAATTTTTTGGTTAGGTCAATCCGTTCGCGAGATATGGGAGTTTGAAGCTAAGAAATGGTTGAGAAGACAACAAATTTTTCACAATTCTGCTGCTCCAAACGCTTAACCAGAATGTCCTAGGGAAAAAATACACATACCGTTGTAATAGTGCGAGTTTCTACTTTCAGATGCAATAGGAATTTTTTGGTTAGGTGAATCCGTTCGCGAGATATGGGAGTTTCAAGTTAAGAAATGGTTGAGAAGACAACAAATTTTTCACAATTCTGCTGCTCCAAACGCTTAACCAGAATGGCCTAGGGAAAAAATACACATACCGTTGTAATAGGGCGTGTTTCTACTTTCAGATGCAATAGGAATTTTTTGGTTAGGTCAATCCGTTCGCGAGATATGGGAGTTTGAAGCTAAGAAATGGTTGAGAAGACAACAAATTTTTCACAATTCTGCTGCTCCAAACGCTTAACCAGAATGGCCTAGGGAAAAAATACACATACCGTTGTAATCGGGCGAGTTTCTACTTTCAGACGCAGCAGGAATTTTTGGGTTTGGTCAATCCGTTCGCGAGATATGGGAGTTTGAAGCCCTGAAATGGTCGAGAAGACAACAAATTTTTCGCAATTCTGCTGCTCCAAACGCTTAACCAGAATGGCCTAGGGAAAAAATACTCATACCGTTGTAATCGGGCGAGTTTCTACTTTCAAACGCAACAGGAATTTTTGGGTTTGGTCAAACGTTTCCGGAGATATGGCACTATGAAGCGATGAAATGGTTGAGAAGACAACAAATTTTTCGCAATTCTGCTGCACCAAACGCTTAACCAGAGTGGCCTAGGGAAAAAATACACATACCGTTGTAATCGGGCGAGTTTCTACTTTCAGATGCAATAGGAATTCTTGGGTTAGGTCAATCCGTTGCGAGATATGGGAGTTTGAAGCTAAGAAATGGTTGAGAAGACAAGAAATTTTTCGCAATTCTGCTGCTCCAAACGCTTAACCAGAATGGCCTACGGAAAAAATACACATACCGTTGTAATAGGGCGTGTTTCTACTTTCATATGCAATAGGAATTTTTTGGTTAGGTCAATCCGTTCGCGAGATATGGGAGTTTGAAGCTAAGAAATGGTTGAGAAGACAACAAATTTTTCACAATTCTGCTGCTCCAAACGCTTAACCAGAATGGCCTAGGGAAAAAATCCACTTACCGTTGTAATCGGGCGAGTTTCTACTTTCAGACGCAGCAGGAATTTTGGGGTTTGGTCAATCCGTTCGCGAGATATGGGAGTTTGAAGCCATGAAATGGTCGAGAAGACAACAAATTTTTCGCAATTCTGCTGCTCCAAACGCTTAACCAGAATGGCCTAGGGAAAAAATACACATACCGTTGTAATCGGGCGAGTTTCTACTTTCAAACGCAACAGGAATTTTTGGGTTTGGTCAAACGGTTCCGGAGATATGGCACTATGAAGCGAAGAAATGGTTGAGAAGACATCAAATTTTTCGCAATTCTGCTGCTCCAAACGGTTAACCAGAGTGGTCTAGGGAAAAAATACCCATACCGTTGTAATCGGGCGAGTTTCTTCTTTCACATGCAATAGGAATTCTTGGGTTAGGTCAACCCGTTGCGAGATATGGGAGTTTGAAGCTAAGAAATGGTTGAGAAGACAAAAAATTTTTCGCAATTCTGCTGCTCCAAACGCTTAACCAGAATGGCCTAGGGAAAAAATACACATACCGTTGTAATCGGGCATGTTTCTACTTTCAGACGCAGCAGGAATTTTTGGGTTTGGTCAATCCGTTCGCGAGATATGGGTGTTTGAAGCTAAGAAATGGTCGAGATGACAACAAATTTTCCGCAATTCTACTACTCCAAACGCTTAACCAGAATGGCCTAGGGAAAAAATACACATACCGTTGTAATAGGGCGAGTTTCTACTTTCAGATGCAATAGGAATTTTTTGGTTAGGTCAATCCGTTCGCGAGATATGGGAGTTTCAAGCTAAGAAATGGTTGAGAAGACAACAAATTTTTCACAATTCTGCTGCTCCAAACGCTTAACCAGAATGGCCTAGGGAAAAAATACACATACTGTTGTAATCGGGCGAGTTTCTACTTGCAGACGCAGCAAGAATTTTTGGGTTTGGTCAATCCGTTCGCGAGATATGGGTGTTTGAAGCTAAGAAATGGTCGAGATGACAACAAATATTTCGCAATTCTACTGCTCCAAACGCTTAACCAGAATGGCCTAGGGAAAAAATACACATACCGTTGTAATAGGGCGAGTTTCTACTTTCAGATGCAATAGGAATTTTTGGGTTATGTCAATCCGTTCGCGAGATATGGGAGTTTCAAGCTAAGAAATGGTTGAGAAGACAACAAATTTTTCACAATTCTGCTGCTCCAAACGCTTAACCAGAATGGCCTAGGGAAAAAGTACACATACCGTTGTAATCGGGCGAGTTTCTACTTTCAGACGCAGCAGGAATTTTTGGGTTTGGTCAATCCGTTAGCGAGATATGGGAGTTTGAAGACATGAAATGGTCGAAAAGACAACAAATTTTTCGCAATTCTGCTGCTCCAAACGCTTAACCAGAATGGCCTAGGGAAAGAATACACACACTGTCGTAATCGGGCGAGTTTCTACTTTCAGATGCAATAGGAATTTTTGGGTTAGGTCAATCCGTTCGCGAGATATGGGAGTTTCAAGCTAAGAAATGGTTGAGAAGACAACAAATTTTTCACAATTCTGCTGCTCCAAACGCTTAACCAGAATGGCCTAGGGAAAAAATACACATACCGTTGTAATAGGGCGTGTTTCTACTTTCAGATGCAATAGGAATTTTTTGGTTAGGTCAATCCGTTCGCGAGATATGGGAGTTTCAAGCTAAGAAATGGTTGAGAAGACAACAAATTTTTCACAATTCTGCTGCTCCAAACGCTTAACCAGAATGGCCTAGGGAAAGAATACACACACTGTCGTAATCGGGCGAGTTTCTACTTTCAGATGCAATAGGAATTTTTGGGTTAGGTCAATCCGTTCGCGAGATATGGGAGTTTGAAGCTAAGAAATGGTTGAGAAGAGAACAAATTTTTCGCAATTCTGCTGCTCCAGACGCTTAACCAGAATGGCCTAGAGAAAAAGTACACATACCGCTGTAATCGGGCGAGTTTCTACTTTCAGACGCAGCAGGAATTTTTGGGTTTGGTCCATCCGTTCGCGACATATGGGAGTTTGAAGCTAAGAAATGGTTGAGAGGGCAACGAATTTTTCGCACTTCTTCTGCTCCAAACGCTTAACCAGAATCGCCTAGGGTAAAAATACACATACCGCTGTAATCGGGCGAGTTTCTACTTTCAGATGCAATAGGAATTTTTGGGTTATGTCAATCCGTTAGCGAAATATGGGAGTTTGAAGCCAAGAAGTGGTTGAGAAGGCAAAAAATTTTTCGCACTCCAGCTGTTCCAAACGCTTAACCAGAATGGCCTAGGGAAAAAATACACATACCGTTGTAATAGGGCGAGTTTCTACTTTCAGATGCAATAGGAATTTTTTGGTTAGGTGAGTCCGTTCGCGAGATATGGGAGTTTCAAGCTAAGAAATGGTTGAGAAGACAACAAATTTTTCACAATTCTGCTGCCCCAAACGCTTAACCAGAATGGCCTAGGGAAAAAATACACATACCGTTGTAATAGTGCGAGTTTCTACTTTCAGATGCAATACGAATTTTTGGGTTATGTCAATCCGTTCGCGAGATATGGGAGTTTCAAGCTAAGAAATGGTTGGGAAGACAACAAATTTTTCACAATTCTGCTGCTCCAAACGCTTAACCAGAATGGCCTAGGGAAAAAATACACCTACCGTTGTAATCGGGCGAGTTTCTACTTTCAGACGCAGCAGGAATTTTTGGGTTTGGTCAATCCGTTAGCGAGATATGGGAGTTTGAAGCTAAGAAATGGTCGAGAAGACAACAAATTTTTCACAATTCTGCTGCTCCAAACGCTTAACCAGAATGGCCTAGGGAAAAAATACACATACCGTTGTAATCGGGCGAGTTTCTACTTTCAGACGCAGCAGGAATTTTGGGGTTTGGTCAATCCGTTCGCGAGATATGGGAGTTTGAAGCTAAGAAATGGTTGAGAAGACAAGAAATTTTTCGCAATTCTGCTGCTCCAAACGCTTAACCAGAATGGCCTAGGGAAAAAATACACATACCGTTGTAATCGGGCGTGTTTCTACTCTCAGACGCAGCAGGAATTTTTGGGTTTGGTCAATCCGTTCGCGAGATATGGGTGTTTGAAGCTAAGTAATGGTCGAGATGACAACAAATTTTTCGCAATTCTACTGCTCCAAACGCTTAACCAGAATGGCCTAGGGAAAAAATACACATACCGTTGTAATAGGGCGAGTTTCTACTTTCAGATGCAATAGGAATTTTTGGGTTATGTCAATCCGTTCGCGAGATATGGGAGTTTCAAGCTAAGAAATGGTTGAGAAGACAACAAATTTTTCACAATTCTGCTGCTCCAAACGCTTAACCAGAATGGCCTAGGGAAAAAATACACATACCGTTGTAATAGGGCGAGTTTCTACTTTCAGATGCAATACGAATTTTTGGGTTATGTCAATCCGTTCGCGAGATATGGGAGTTTCAAGCTAAGAAATGGTTGAGAAGACAACAAATTTTTCACAATTCTGCTGCTCCAAACGCTTAACCAGAATGGCCTAGGGAAAAAATACACATACCGTTGTAATCGGGCGAGTTTCTACTTTCAGACGCAGCAGGAATTTTTGGGTTTGGTCAATCCGTTCGCGAGATATGGGAGTTTCAAGCTAAGAAATGGTTGAGAAGACAACAAATTTTTCACAATTCTGCTGCTCCAAACGCTTAACCAGAATGGCCTAGGGAAAGAATACACACACTGTCGTAATCGGGCGAGTTTCTACTTTCAGATGCAATAGGAATTTTTGGGTTAGGTCAATCCGTTCGCGAGATATGGGAGTTTGAAGCTAAGAAATTGTTGAGAAGAGAACAAATTTTTCGCAATTCTGCTGCCCCAGACGCTTAACCAGAATGGCCTAGAGAAAAAGTACACATACCGCTGTAATCGGGCGAGTTTCTACTTTCAGACGCAGCAGGAATTTTTGGGTTTGGTCCATCCGTTCGCGACATATGGGAGTTTGAAGCTAAGAAATGGTTGAGAGGGCAACGAATTTTTCGCACTTCTTCTGCTCCAAACGCTTAACCAGAATCGCCTAGGGTAAAAATACACATACCGCTGTAATCGGGCGTGTTTCTACTTTCAGATGCAATAGGAATTTTTGGGTTATGTCAATCCGTTAGCGAAATATGGGAGTTTGAAGCCAAGAAGTGGTTGAGAAGGCAAAAAATTTTTCGCACTCCAGCTGTTCCAAACGCTTAACCAGAATGGCCTAGGGAAAAAATACACATACCGTTGTAATAGGGCGAGTTTCTACTTTCAGATGCAATAGGAATTTTTTGGTTAGGTGAGTCCGTTCGCGAGATATGGGAGTTTCAAGCTTAGAAATGGTTGAGAAGACAACAAATTTTTCACAATTCTGCTGCTCCAAACGCTTAACCAGAATGGCCTAGGGAAAAAATACACATACCGTTGTAATAGGGCGTGTTTCTACTTTCAGATGCAATAGGAATTTTTTGGTTAGGTCAATCCGTTCGCGAGATATGGGAGTTTGAAGCTAAGAAATGGTTGAGAAGACAACAAATTTTTCACAATTCTGCTGCTCCAAACGCTTAACCAGAATGGCCTAGGGAAAAAATACACATACCGTTGTAATAGTGCGAGTTTCTACTTTCAGATGCAATAGGAATTTTTTGGTTAGGTGAATCCGTTCGCGAGATATGGGAGTTGCAAGTTAAGAAATGGTTGAGAAGACAACAAATTTTTCACAATTCTGCTGCTCCAAACGCTTAACCAGTATGGCCAAGGGCAAAAATACACATACCGCTGTAATCGGGCGAGTTTCTGTTTTCAGACGCAGCAGGAATTTTTGGGTTTGTTCAATCCGTTCTCGAGATGTGGGAGTTTGAAGCCAAGAAATGGTCGAGAGGGCAAAAAATTTTTCGCAATTCTGCTGCTCCAAACGCTTAACCAGTATGGCCAAGGGCAAAAATACACATACCGTTGTAATCGGGCGAGTTTCTGTTTTCAGACGCAATAGGAATTTTTTGGTTAGGTCAATCCGTTCGCGAGATATGGGAGTTTGAAGGTAAGAAATGGTTGAGAAGACAAGAAATTTTTCGCAATTCTGCTGCTCCAAATGCTTCACCAGAATGGCCTAGGGAAAAAATACACATACCGTTGTAATAGGGCGTGTTTCTACTTTCAAACGCAACAGGAATTTTTGGGTTAGGTCAATCCGTTCGCAAGATATGGGAGTTTCAAGCTAAGAAATGGTTGAGAAGACAACAAATTTTTCACAATTCTGCTGCTCCAAACGCTTAACCAGAATGGCCTAGGGAAAAAATACACATACCGTTGTAATAGGGCTTGTTTGTACTTTCAAACGCAACAGGAATTTTTGGGGTAGGTCAATCCGTTCGCGAGATATGGGAGTTTGAAGCCAAGAAATGGTTGAGAAGACAAGAAATTTTTCGCAATTCTGCTGTTCCAAATGCTTCACCAGAATGGCCTAGGGAAAAAATACACATACCGTTGTAATAGGGCGTGTTTCTACTTTCTAACGCAACAGGAATTTTTGGGTTAGGTCAATCCGTTCGCAAGATATGGGAGTTTCAAGCTAAGAAATGGTTGAGAAGACAACAAATTTTTCACAATTCTGCTGCTCCAAACGCTTAACCAGAATGGCCTAGGGAAAAAATACACATACCGTTGTAATAGGGCGTGTTTGTACTTTCAAACGCAACAGGAATTTTTGGGGTAGGTCAATCCGTTCGCGAGATATGGGAGTTTGAAGCCAAGAAATGGTTGAGAAGACAAGAAATTTTTCGCAATTCTGCTGCTCCAAATGCTTCACCAGAATGGCCTAGGGAAAAAATACACATAGCGTTGTAATCGGGCGAGTTTCTACTTTCAGATGCAATAGGAATTTTTGGGTTAGGTCAATCCGTTCGCGAGATATGGGAGTTTGAAGCCGAGAAATGGTTGAGAAGGCAAACAATTTTTAGCAATTCTGCTGCTCCAGACGCTTAACCCGAATGGCCTAGGGAAAAAATACACATACCGTTGTAATCGGGCGAGTTTCTACTTTCAGATACAATAGGAATTTTTTGGTTAGGTCAATCCGTTCGCGAGATATGGGAGTTTGAAGCTAAGAAATGGTTGAGAAGACAAGAAATTTTTCGCAATTCTGCTGCTCCAAATGCTTCACCAGAATGGCCTAGGGAAAAAATACACATGCCGTTGTAATCGGGCGAGTTTCTACTTTCAGATACAATAGGAATTTTTTGGTTAGGTCAATCCGTTCGCGAGATATGGGAGTTTGAAGCCAAGAAATGGACGAGAAGACAACAAATTTTTCGCAATTCTGCTGCTCCAAACGCTTAACCAGAATGGCCTAGGGAAAAAATACACATACCGTTGTAATCTGGCGAGTTTCTACTCTCAAACGCAACAGGAATTTGTGGGTTAGGTCAATTCGTTCGCGAGATATGGGAGTTTGAAGCCAAGAAATGGTTGAGAAGGCAACCAATTTTTCGCAATTCTGCTGCTCCAAACGCTTAACCAGAATGGCCTAGGGAAAAAATACACATACCCCTGTAATCGGGCGAGTTTCTACTTTCAGATGCAATAGGAATTTTTGGGTTAGGTCAATCCGTTCGCGAGATTTGGGATTTTGAAACCAAGGAATGGTCGAGAAGGCACAAAATTTTTCGCAATTCAGCTGCTCTAAACGCTTAACCAGTATGGCCTAGGGAAAAAATACACATACCTTTGTAATCGGGCGAGTTTCTACTTTCAGACGCAGCAGGAATTTTTGGGTTTGGTCAATCCGTTCGCGAGATAAGGGAGTTTGAAGCCAAGAAATGGTTGAGAAGGCAAAAAATTTTTCGCGTTTCTGCCGCTCCAAACGCTTATCCAGAATCGCCTAGGGAAAAAATTCACATACCGTGGTAATCGGGCGAGTTTCTACTTTCGGACGCAGTAGGAATTTTTGGGTTTGGTCAATCCGTTCGCGAGATATGGGAGTTTGAAGCTAAGAAACGTTTGAGAAGACAACAAATTTTTCGCAATTCTGCTGCTCCAAACGCTTATCCAGAATGGCCTACAGAAAAAATACACATACCGTTGCAATCGGGCGAGTTTCTAGTTTCATACGCAATAGGAATTTTAGGGTTAGGTCAATCCGTTCGCGAGATATGGGAGTTTGAAGCGAAGAAATGGTTGAGAAGACAACAAATTTTTCGCACTTCTGCTGCTCCAATGGCTTAACCAGAATGGTCTAGTGAAAAAATACACATACCGTTGTAATCGAGCGAGTTTCTACTTTCAGACGCAACAGGAATTTTTGGGTTTGGTCAATCCGTGCGTGAGATATGGGAGTTTGAAGCCAAGAAATGGTTGAAAAGACAACAAATTTTTCGCACTTCTGCTGCTCCAATCGCTTAGCCAGTATGGCCCAGGGAAAAAACACACATACCGTTGCAATCGGGCGAGTTTCTACATTCAGACGCAACAGGAATTTTTGGGTTATGTCAATCCGTTCGCGAGATATGGGAGTTTGAAGCCAAGAAATGGTTGACAAGGCAAAAAATTTTTCGCAATTCTGCTGCTCCAAACGCGAAACCAGAATGGCCTAGGGAAAAAGTACACATACCGTTGTAATCGGACGAGTTTCTACTTTCAGATGCAATAGGAATTTTTGGGTTAGGAAAATCCGTTCGCGAGATATGGGAGTTTGAAGCTAAGAAACGTTTGAGAAGACAACAAATTTTTCGCAATTCTGCTGCTCCAAACGCTTATCCAGAATGGCCTACAGAAAAAATACACATACCGTTGCAATCGGGCGAGTTTCTAGTTTCATACGCAATAGGAATTTTAGGGTTAGGTCAATCCGTTCGCGAGATATGGGAGTTTGAAGCCAAGAAATGGTTGAGGAGGCACAAAATTTTTCGCAATTCTGCTGCTCCAAACGCTTAACCAGAATGGTCTAGGGAAAAAATACACATACCTTTGTAATCGGGCGAGTTTCTACTTTCAGACGCAGCAGGAATTTTTTGTTTGGTCAATCCGTTCGCGAGATATGGGATTTTGAAACCAAGAAATGGTTGAGAAGGCACAAAATTTTTCGCAATTCAGCTGCTCTAAACGCTTAACCAGTATGGCCTAGGGAAAAAATACACATACCTTTGTAATCGAGCGAGTTTCTACTTTCGGACGCAGTAGGAATTTTTGGGTTTGGTCAATCCGTTCGCGAGATATGGGAGTTTGAAGCGAAGAAATGGTTGAGAAGACAACAAATTTTTCGCACTTCTGCTGCTCCAATGGCTTAACCAGAATGGCCTAGTGAAAAAATACACATACCGTTGTAATCGGGCGAGTTTCTACTTTCAGACGCAGCAGGAATTTTTGGGTTTGGTCAATCCGTTCGTGAGATATTGGAGTTTGAAGCCAAGAAATGGTTGAAAAGACAACAAATTTTTCGCAATTCTGCTGCTCCAATCGCTTAACCAGAATGGCCCAGGGAAAAAATACACATACCGTTGCAATCGGGCGAGTTTCTACATTCATACGCAACAGGAATTTTTGGGTTAGGTCAATCCGTGCGCGAGATATGGGAGTTTGAAGCCAAGAAATGGTTGAGAAGGCAAAAAATTCTTCGCAATTCTGCTGCTCCAAACGCGTAACCAGAATGCCCTAGGGAACGAGTACACATACCGTTGTAATCGGGCGAGTTTCTACTTTGAGATGCAATACGAATTTTTGGGTTAGGTCAATCCGTTCGCGAGATATGGGAGTTTGAAGCCGAGAAATGGTTGAGAAGGCAAACAATTTTTCGCAATTCTGCTGCTCCAAACGCTTAACCCGAATGGCCCAGGGAAAAAGTACACATACCGTTGTAATCGGGCGAGTTTCTACTTTCAGACTCAACAGGAATTTTTGGGTTAGGTCAATCCGTTCGCGAGATATGGGAGTTTGAAGCCAAGAAACGTTTGAGAAGACAACAAATTTTTCGCAATTCTGCTGCTCCAAACGCTTAACCAGAATGGCCTAGAGAAAAAATACACATACCGTTGCAATCGGGCGAGTTTCTACTTTCATACGCAATATGAATTTTCGGGTTAGGTCAATCCGTTCGCGAGATATGGGAGTTTGAAGCGAAGAAATGGTTGAGAAGACAACAAATTTTTCGCAATT
The DNA here is from genome assembly GCF_051014685.1 of Ptiloglossa arizonensis. NCBI lineage: Eukaryota > Metazoa > Arthropoda > Insecta > Hymenoptera > Colletidae > Ptiloglossa > Ptiloglossa arizonensis. The sequence goes on from NW_027479526.1 coordinate 11,862, forward strand.
CTGCTGCTCCAAACGCTTAACCAGAATGCCATAGGGAAAAAATAAACATACTGTTGTACTCGGGCAAGTTTGTACTTTCAGATGCATTAGGAATTTTTGGATTAGGTCAATCCGTTCGCGAGATATGGGAGTTTGAAGCCAAGAAATGGTTGAGAAGGCAAAAAATTGTTCGCAATGCTGCTGCTCCAAACGCTTAACCAGAATGGCCTAGGGAAAAAATACACATACCGTTGTAATCGGGCGAGTTTCTACTTTCGGACGCAGTAGGAATTTTTGCGTTTGGTCAATCCGCTCGCGAGATATTGGAGTTTGAAGCGAAGAAATGGTTGAGAAAACAACAAATTTATCGCAATTCTGCTGCTCGAAACGCTTAACCAGAATGGCCTAGGGAAAAAATACACATACTGTTGTAATCGGGCGAGTTTCTACTTTCAGATGCAATAGCAATTTTTGGGTTAGGTCAATCCGTTCCCGAGGTATGGGAGTTTGAAGCGAAGAAATGGTTGAGAAGACAACAAATTTTTCTCAATTCTGCTGCTCCAAACTCGTAACCAGAATGGCCTAGGGAAAAAGTACACATACCGTTGCAATCGGGCGAGTTTCTACATTCATACGCAACAGGAATTTTTGGGTTAGGTCAATCGGTTCGCGAGATATGGGAGTTTGAAGCCAAGAAATGGTTGAGAAGGCAAAAAATTTTTCGCAATTCTGCTGCTCCAAACGCTTAACCAGAATGGCATAGGGAAAAAATAAACACACCGTTGTAATCGAGCGAGTTTCTACTTTCAGATGTAATAGGAATTTTTGGGTTAGGTCAATCCATTCGCGAGATGTGTGAGTTTGAAGCGAAGTAATGGTTGAGAAGACAACAAATTTTTCGCAGTTCTGCTGCTCCAATCGCTTAACCAGAATGGCCTAGGGAAAACATACACATACCGTTGCAATCGGGCGAGTTTCTACATTCATACACAACAGGAATTTTTGGATTAGGTCAATCCGTTCGCGAGATATGGGAGTTTGAAGCCAAGAAATGGTTGAGAAGGCAAAAAATTCTTCGCAATTCTGCTGCTCCAAACGCGTAACCAGAATGCCCTAGGGAACGAGTACACATACCGTTGTAATCGGGCGAGTTTCTACTTTCAGATGCAATAGGAATTTTTGGGTTAGGTCAATCCGTTCGCGAGATATGGGAGTTTGAAGCTACGAAATGGTTGAAAAGACAACAAATTTTTCGCAATTCTGCTGCTCCAAACGCTTAACCACAATGGCCGAGGGAAAAAGTACACATACTGTTGTAATCGGGCGAGTTTCTACTTTGAGATGCAATAGGAATTTTAGGGTTAGGTCAATCCGTTCGCGAGATATGGGAGTTTGAAGCCAAGAAATGGTTGAGGAGGCACAAAATTTTTCGCAATTCTGCTGCTCCAAACGCTTAACGAGAATGGCCTAGGGAAAAAATACACATACCTTTGTAATCGGGCGAGTTTCTACTTTCAGACGCAGCAGGAATTCTTTGTTTGGTCAATCCGTTCGCGAGATATGGGATTTTGAAACCAAGAAATGGTTGAGAAGGAACAAAATTTTTCGCAATTCAGCTGCTGTAAACGCTTAACCAGTATGGCCTAGGGAAAAAATACACATACCTTTGTAATCGGGCGAGTTTCTACTTTCAGACGCAGCAGGAATTTTTGGGTTTGGTCAATCCGTTCGCGAGATAAGGGAGTTTGAAGCCAAGAAATGGTTGAGAAGGCAAACAATTTTTCGCATTTCTGCCGCTCCAAACGCTTAACCAGAATGGCCTGGGGAAAAAATACCCATACCGTTGTAATCGGGCGTTTTTCTACTTTCAGATGCAATAGGAATTTTTGGGTTAGGTCAATCCGTTCGCGACATATGGGAGTTTGAAGCTATGAAATGGTTGAGAAGACAACAAATTTTTCGCAATTCTGCTGCTCCAAACGATTAACCAGAATGGCCTAGGGAAGAAGTACACATACTGTTGTAATCGGGCGAGTTTCGACTTTGAGATGCAATAGGAATTTTAGGGTTAGGTCAATCCGTTCGCGAGATATGTGAGTTTGAAGCCAAGAAATGGTTGAGGAGGCACAAAATTTTTCGGAATTCTGCTGCTCCAAACGCTTAACCAGAATGGCCTAGGGAAAAAATACACATACCGTTGTAATCGGGCGAGTTTCTACTTTCAGACGCAGCAGCATTTTTTGGGTTTGGTCAATCTGTTCGCGAGATGTGGGAGTTTGAAGCCAAGAAATGGTCGAGAGGGCAAAAAATTTTTTAGCAATTCTGCTACTCCAAACGCTTAACCAGAATGGCCTAGGGCAAAAATACACATACCGTTGTAATCGGGCGAGTTCCTACTTTCAGATGCAATAGGAATTTTTGGGTTAGGTCAATCCGTTCGCGAGATATGGGAGTTTGAAGCCGAGAAATGGTTGAGAAGGCAAACAATTTTTCGCAATTCTGCTGCTCCAAACGCTTAACCCGAATGGCCCAGGGAAAAAGTACACATACCGTTGTATTCGGGCGAGTTTCTACATTCAGACGCAACAGGAATTTTTGGGTTAGGTCAATCCGTTCGCGAGATATGGGAGTTTGAAGCCAAGAAACGTTCGAGAAGATAACATATTTTTCGCAATTCTGCTGCTCCAAACGCTTAACCAGAATGGCCTAGAGAAAAAATACACATACCGTTGCAATCGGGCGAGTTTCTAGTTTCATACGCAATAGGAATTTTAGGGTTAGGTCAATCCGTTCGCGAGATATGGGAGTTTGAAGCCAAGAAATGGTTGAGGAAGCACAAAATTTTTCGCAATTCTGCTGCTCCAAACGCTTAACCAGAATGGTCTAGGGAAAAAATACACATACCTTTGTATTCGGGCGAGTTTCTACTTTCAGACGCAGCAGGAATTTTTTGTTTGTTCAGTCCGTTCGCGAGATATGGGATTTTGAAACCAAGAAATGGTTGAGAAGGCACAAAATTTTTCGCATTTCTGCCGCTCCAAACGCTTTTCCAGAATCGCCTAGGGAAAAAATACACATACCGTTGTAATCGGGCGAGTTTCTACTTTCGGACGCAGTAGGAATTTTTGGGTTTGGTCAATCCGTTCGCGAGATATGGGAGTTTGAAGGGAAGAAATGGTTGAGAAGACAACAAATTTTTCGCACTTCTGCTGCTCCAATGGCTTAACCAGAATGGCCTAGGGAAAAAATACACATACCGTTGTAATCGGGCGAGTTTCTACTTTCAGACGCAATAGCAATTTTTGGGTTTGGTCAATCCGTTCGTGAGATATGGGAGTTTGAAGCCAAGAAATGGTTGAAAAGACAACAAATTTTTCGCACTTCTGCTGCTCCAATCGCTTAACCAGAATGGCCCAGGGAAAAAATACACATACCGTTGCAATCGGGCGAGTTTCTACATTCATACGCAACAGGAATTTTTGGGTTAGGTCAATCCGTTCGCGAGATATGGGAGTTTGAAGCCAAGAAATGGTTGAGAAGGCAAAAAATTCTTCGCAATTCTGCTGCTCCAAACGCGTAACCAGAATGCCCTAGGGAACGAGTACACATACCGTTGTAATCGGGCGAGTTTCTACTTTCAGATGCAATAGGAATTTTTGGATTAGGTCAATCCGTTCGCGAGATATGGGAGTTTGAAGCCAAGAAATGGTTGAGAAGGCAAAAAATTCTTCGCAATTCTGCTGCTCCAAACGCGTAACCAGAATGCCCTAGGGAACGAGTACACATACCGTTGTAATCGGGCGAGTTTCTAGTTTCAGATGCAATAGGAATTTTTGGTTTAGGTCAATCCGTTCGCGAGATATGGGAGTTTGAAGCTATGAAATGGTTGAAAAGACAACAAATTTTTCGCAATTCTGCTGCTCCAAACGCTTAACCACAATGGCCGAGGGAAAAAGTACACATACTGTTGTAATCGGGCGAGTTTCTACTTTGAGATGCAATAGGAATTTTAGGGTTAGGTCAATCCGTTCGCGAGATATGGGAGTTTGAAGCCAAGAAATGGTTGAGGAGGCACAAAATTTTTCGCAATTCTGCTGCTCCAAACGCGTAACCAGAATGCCCTAGGGAACGAGTACACATACCGTTGTAATCGGGCGAGTTTCTACTTTCAGATGCAATAGGAATTTTTGGATTAGGTCAATCCGTTCGCGAGATATGGGAGTTTGAAGCCAAGAAATGGTTGAGAAGGCAAAAAATTCTTCGCAATTCTGCTGCTCCAAACGCGTAACCAGAATGCCCTAGGGAACGAGTACACATACCGTTGTAATCGGGCGAGTTTCTAGTTTCAGATGCAATAGGAATTTTTGGTTTAGGTCAATCCGTTCGCGAGATATGGGAGTTTGAAGCTATGAAATGGTTGAAAAGACAACAAATTTTTCGCAATTCTGCTGCTCCAAACGCTTAACCACAATGGCCGAGGGAAAAAGTACACATACTGTTGTAATCGGGCGAGTTTCTACTTTGAGATGCAATAGGAATTTTAGGGTTAGGTCAATCCGTTCGCGAGATATGGGAGTTTGAAGCCAAGAAATGGTTGAGGAGGCACAAAATTTTTCGCAATTCTGCTGCTCCAAACGCTTAACCAGAATGGCCTAGGGAAAAAATACACATACCTTTGTAATCGGGCGAATTTCTACTTTCAGACGCAGCAGGAATTTTTTGTTTGGTCAATCCGTTCGCGAGATATGGGATTTTGAAAGCAAGAAGTGGTTGAGAAGGCACAAAATTTTTCGCAATTCAGCTGCTGTAAACGCTTAACCAGTATGGCCTAGGGAAAAAATACACATACCTTTGTAATCGGGCGAGTTTCTACTTTCAGACGCAGCAGGAATTTTTGGGTTTGGTCAATCCGTTCGCGAGATAAGGGAGTTTGAAGCCAAGAAATGGTTGAGAAGGCAAAAAATTTTTCGCATTTCTGCCGCTCCAAACGCTTAACCAGAATGGCCTGGGGAAAAAATACCCATACCGTTGTAATCGGGCGAGTTTCTACTTTCAGATGCAATAGGAATTTTTGGGGTAGGTCAATCCGTTCGCGACATATGGGAGTTTGAAGCTATGAAATGGTTGAGAAGACAACAAATTTTTCGCAATTCTGCTGCTCCAAACGCTTAACCAGAATGGCCTAGGGAAGAAGTACACATACTGTTGTAATCGGGCGAGTTTCGACTTTGAGATGCAATAGGAATTTTAGGGTTAGGTCAATCCGTTCGCGAGATATGTGAGTTTGAAGCCAAGAAATGGTTGAGGAGGCACAAAATTTTTCGCAATTCTGCTGCTCCAAACGCTTAACCAGAATGGCCTAGGGAAAAAATACACATACCGTTGTAATCGGGCGAGTTTCTACTTTCAGACGCAGCAGCATTTTTTGGGTTTGGTCAATCCGTTCGCGAGATGTGGGAGTTTGAAGCCAAGAAATGGTCGAGAGGGCAAAAAATTTTTTCGCAATTCTGCTGCTCCAAACGCTTAACCAGAATGGCCTAGGGCAAAAATACACATACCGTTGTACTCGGGCAAGTTTGTACTTTCAGATGCAATAGGAATTTTTGGATTAGTTCAATCCGTTCGCGAGATATGGGAGTTTGAAGCCAAGAAATGGTTGAGGAGGCACAAAATTTTTCGCAATTCTGCTGCTCCAAACGCTTAACCAGAATGGCCTAGGGAAAAAATAAACATACCTTTGTAATCGGGCGAGTTTCTACTTTCAGACGCAGCAGGAATTTTTTGTTTGGTCAATCCGTTCGCGAGATATGGGATTTTGAAACCAAGAAATGGTTGAGAAGGCACAAAATTTTTCGCAATTCAGCTGCTGTAAACGCTTAACCAGTATGGCCTAGGGAAAAAATACACATACCTTTGTAATCCGGCGAGTTTCTACTTTCAGACGCAGCAGGAATTTTTGGGTTTGGTCAATCCGTTCGCGAGATAAGGGAGTTTGAAGCCAAGAATTGGTTGAGAAGGCAAAAAATTTTTCGCATTTCTGCCGCTCCAAACGCTTAACCAGAATGGCCTGGGGAAAAAATACCCATACCGTTGTAATCGGGCGAGTTTCTACTTTCAGATGCAATAGGAATTTTTGGGTTAGGTCAATCCGTTCGCGACATATGGGAGTTTGAAGCTATGAAATGGTTGAGAAGACAACAAATTTTTCGCAATTCTGCTGCTCCAAACGCTTAACCAGAATGGCCTAGGGAAGAAGTACACATACTGTTGTAATCGGGCGAGTTTCGACTTTCAGATGCAATAGGAATTTTTGGATTAGGTCAATCCGTTCGCGAGATATGGGAGTTTGAAGCCAAGAAACGTTTGAGAAGACAACAAATTTTTCGCAATTCTGCTGCTCTAAACGCTTAACCAGAATGGCCTAGAGAAAAAATACACATACCGTTGCAATCGGGCGAGTTTCTAGTTTCATACGCAATAGGAATTTTAGGGTTAGGTCAATCCGTTCGCGAGATATGGGAGTTTGAAGCCAAGAAATGGTTGAGGAGGCACAAAATTTTTCGCAATTCTGCTGCCCCAAACGCTTAACCAGAATGGTCTAGGGAAAAAATACACATACCTTTGTATTCGGGCGAGCTTCTACTTTCAGACTCAGCAGGAATTTTTTGTTTGGTCAGTCCGTTCGCGAGATATGGGATTTTGAAACCAAGAAATGGTTGAGAAGGCACAAAATTTTTCGCAATTCAGCTGCTCTAAACGCTTAACCAGTATGGCCTAGGGAAAAAATACACATACCTTTGTAATCGGGCGAGTTTCTACTTTCAGACGCAGCAGGAATTTTTGGGTTTGGTCAATCCGTTCGCGAGATAAGGGAGTTTGAAGCCAAGAAATGGTTGAGAAGGCAAAAAATTTTTCGCATTTCTGCCGCTCCAAACGCTTTTCCAGAATCGCCTAGGGAAAAAATACACATACCGTTGTAATCGGGCGAGTTTCTACTTTCGGACGCAGTAGGAATTTTTGGGTTTGGTCAATCCGTTCGCGAGATATGGGAGTTTGAAGCGAAGAAATGGTTGAGAAGACAACAAATTTTTCGCACTTCTGCTGCTCCAATGGCTTAACAAGAATGGCCTAGGGAAAAAATACACATACCGTTGTAATCGGGCGAGTTTCTACTTTCAGACGCAACAGGAATTTTTGGGTTTGGTCAATCCGTTCGTGAGATATGGGAGTTTGAAGCCAAGAAATGGTTGAAAAGACAACAAATTTTTCGCACTTCTGCTGCTCCAATCGCTTAACCAGAATGGCCCAGGGAAAAAATACACATACCGTTGCAATCGGGCGAGTTTCTACTTTCAGACGCAGCAGGAATTTTTGGGTTTGGTCAATCCGTTCGTGAGATATGGGAGTTTGAAGCCAAGAAATGGTTGAGAAGGCAAAAAATTCTTCGCAATTCTGCTGCTCCAAACGCGTGACCAGAATGCCCTAGGGAACGAGTACACATACCGTTGTAATCGGGCGAGTTTCTACTTTCAGATGCAATAGGAATTTTTGGGTTAGGTCAATCCGTACGCGAGATATGGGAGTTTGAAGCCGAGAAATGGTTGAGAAGGCAAACAATTATTCGCAATTCTGCTGGTCCAAACGCTTAACCCGAATGGCCCAGGGAAAAAGTACACATACCGTTGTAATCGGGCGAGTTTCTACTTTCAGACTCAACAGGAATTTTTGGGTTAGGTCAATCCGTTCGCGAGATATGGGAGTTTGAAGCCAAGAAATGGTTGAGAAGGCAAAAAATTCTTCGCAATTCTGCTGCTCCAAACGCGTAACCAGAATGCCCTAGGGAACGAGTACACATACCGTTGTAATCGGGCGAGTTTCTACTTTCAGATGCAATAGGAATTTTTGGGTTAGGTCAATCCGTTCGCGAGATATGGGAGTTTGAAGCTACGAAATGGTTGAAAAGACAACAAATTTTTCGCAATTCTGCTGCTCCAAACGCTTAACCACAATGGCCGAGGGAAAAAGTACACATACTGTTGTAATCGGGCGAGTTTCTACTTTGAGATGCAATAGGAATTTTAGGGTTAGGTCAATCCGTTCGCGAGATATGGGAGTTTGAAGCCAAGAAATGGTTGAGGAGGCACAAAATTTTTCGCAATTCTGCTGCTCCAAACGCTTAACCAGAATGGCCTAGGGAAAAAATACACATACCTTTGTAATCGGGCGAGTTTCTACTTTCAGACGCAGCAGGAATTTTTTGTTTGGTCAATCCGTTCGCGAGATATGGGATTTTGAAACCAAGAAATGGTTGAGAAGGCACAAAATTTTTCGCAATTCAGCTGCTGTAAACGCTTAACCAGTATGGCCTAGGGAAAAAATACACATACCTTTGTAATCGGGCGAGTTTCTACTTTCAGACGCAGCAGGAATTTTTGGGTTTGGTCAATCCGTTCGCGACATATGGGAGTTTGAAGCTATGAAATGGTTGAGAAGACAACAAATTTCTCGCAATTCTGCTGCTCCAAACGCTTAACCAGAATGGCCTAGGGAAGAAGTACACATACTGTTGTAATCGGGCGAGTTTCGACTTTGAGATGCAATAGGAATTTTTGGATTAGGTCAATCCGTTCGCGAGATATGGGAGTTTGAAGCCAAGAAATGGTTGAGAAGGCACAACATTTTTCGCACTTCTGCTGCTCCAAACGCTTAACCAGAATGGCCTAGAGAAAAACTACACATACCGTTGCAATCGGGCGAGTTTCTAGTTTCATACGCAATAGGAATTTTAGGGTTAGGTCAATCCGTTCGCGAGATATGGGAGTTTGAAGCCAAGAAATGGTTGAGGAGGCACAAAATTTTTCGCAATTCTGCTGCCCCAAACGCTTAACCAGAGTGGTCTAGGGAAAAAATACACATACCTTTGTATTCGGGCGAGCTTCTACTTTCAGACGCAGCAGGAATTTTTTGTTTGGTCAGTCCGTTCGCGAGATATGGGATTTTGAAACCAAGAAATGGTTGAGAAGGCACAAAATTGTTCGCAATTCAGCTGCTCTAAACGCTTAACCAGTATGGCCTAGGGAAAAAATACACATACCTTTGTAATCGGGCGAGTTTCTACTTTCAGACGCAGCAGGAATTTTTGGGTTTGGTCAATCCGTTCGCGAGATAAGGGAGTTTGAAGCCAAGAAATGGTTGAGAAGGCAAAAAATTTTTCGCATTTCTGCCGCTCCAAACGCTTAACCAGAATGGCCTGGGGAAAAAATACCCATACCGTTGTAATCGGGCGAGTTTCTACTTTCAGATGCAATAGGAATTTTTGGGTTAGGTCAATCCGTTCGCGACATATGGGAGTTTGAAGCTATGAAATGGTTGAGAAGACAACAAATTTTTCGCAATTCTGCTGCTCCAAACGCTTAACCAGAATGGCCTAGAGAAAAAATACACATACCGTTGCAATCGGGCGAGTTTCTAGTTTCATACGCAATAGGAATTTTAGGGTTAGGTCAATCCGTTCGCGAGATATGGGAGTTTGAAGCCAAGAAATGGTTGAGGAGGCACAAAATTTTTCGCAATTCTGCTGCCCCAAACGCTTAACCAGAATGGTCTAGGGAAAAAATACACATACCTTTGTATTCGGGCGAGCTTCTACTTTCAGACTCAACAGGAATTTTTTGTTTGGTCAGTCCGTTCGCGAGATATGGGATTTTGAAACCAAGAAATGGTTGAGAAGGGTACAAAATTTTTCGCAATTCAGCTGCTCTAAACGCTTAACCAGTATGGCCTAGGGAAAAAATACACATACCTTTGTAATCGGGCGAGTTTCTACTTTCAGACGCAGCAGGAATTTTTGGGTTTGGTCAATCCGTTCGCGAGATAAGGGAGTTTGAAGCCAAGAAATGGTTGAGAAGGCAAAAAATTTTTCGCATTTCTGCCGCTCCAAACGCTTTTCCAGAATCGCCTAGGGAAAAAATACACATACCGTTGTAATCGGGCGAGTTTCTACTTTCGGACGCAGTAGGAATTTTTGGGTTTGGTCAATCCGTTCGCGAGATATGGGAGTTTGAAGCGAAGAAATGGTTGAGAAGACAACAAATTTTTCGCACTTCTGCTGCTCCAATGGCTTAACCAGAATGGCCTAGGGAAAAAATACACATACCGTTGTAATCGGGCGAGTTTCTACTTTCAGACGCAACAGGAGTTTTTGGGTTTGGTCAATCCGTTCGTGAGATATGGGAGTTTGAAGCCAAGAAATGGTTGAAAAGACAACAAATTTTTCGCACTTCTGCTGCTCCAATCGCTTAACCAGAATGGCCCAGGGAAAAAATACACATACCGTTGCAATCGGGCGAGTTTCTACTTTCAGACGCAGCAGGAATTTTTGGGTTTGGTCAATCCGTTCGTGAGATATGGGAGTTTGAAGCCAAGAAATGGTTGAGAAGGCAAAAAATTCTTCGCAATTCTGCTGCTCCAAACGCGTGACCAGAATGCCCTAGGGAACGAGTACACATACCGTTGTAATCGGGCGAGTTTCTACTTTCAGATGCAATAGGAATTTTTGGGTTAGGTCAATCCGTACGCGAGATATGGGAGTTTGAAGCCGAGAAATGGTTGAGAAGGCAAACAATTATTCGCAATTCTGCTGGTCCAAACGCTTAACCCGAATGGCCCAGGGAAAAAGTACACATACCGTTGTAATCGGGCGAGTTTCTACTTTCAGACTCAACAGGAATTTTTGGGTTAGGTCAATCCGTTCGCGAGATATGGGAGTTTGAAGCCAAGAAATGGTTGAGAAGGCAAAAAATTCTTCGCAATTCTGCTGCTCCAAACGCGTAACCAGAATGCCCTAGGGAACGAGTACACATACCGTTGTAATCGGGCGAGTTTCTACTTTCAGATGCAATAGGAATTTTTGGGTTAGGTCAATCCGTTCGCGAGATATGGGAGTTTGAAGCTACGAAATGGTTGAAAAGACAACAAATTTTTCGCAATTCTGCTGCTCCAAACGCTTAACCACAATGGCCGAGGGAAAAAGTACACATACTGTTGTAATCGGGCGAGTTTCTACTTTGAGATGCAATAGGAATTTTAGGGTTAGGTCAATCCGTTCGCGAGATATGGGAGTTTGAAGCCAAGAAATGGTTGAGGAGGCACAAAATTTTTCGCAATTCTGCTGCTCCAAACGCTTAACCAGAATGGCCTAGGGAAAAAATACACATACCTTTGTAATCGGGCGAGTTTCTACTTTCAGACGCAGCAGGAATTTTTTGTTTGGTCAATCCGTTCGCGAGATATGGGATTTTGAAACCAAGAAATGGTTGAGAAGGCACAAAATTTTTCGCAATTCAGCTGCTGTAAACGCTTAACCAGTATGGCCTAGGGAAAAAAGTACACATACCTTTGTAATCGGGCGAGTTTCTACTTTCAGACGCAGCAGGAATTTTTGGGTTTGTTCAATCCGTTCGCGACATATGGGAGTTTGAAGCTATGAAATGGTTGAGAAGACAACAAATTTTTCGCAATTCTGCTGCTCCAAACGCTTAACCAGAATGGCCTAGGGAAGAAGTACACATACTGTTGTAATCGGGCGAGTTTCGACTTTGAGATGCAATAGGAATTTTTGGATTAGGTCAATCCGTTCGCGAGATATGGGAGTTTGAAGCCAAGAAATGGTTGAGAAGGCACAACATTTTTCGCACTTCTGTTGCTCCAAACGCTTAACCAGAATGGCCTGGGGAAAAAATACACGTAAGGCTGTAATCGGGCAAGTTTCTACTTTCAGACGCAGCAGGAATTTTTGGGTATGGTCAATCCGTTCGCGAGATATGGGAGTTTGAAGCCAAGAAATGGTTGAGAAGGCAAAAAATTTTTCGCAATTCTGCTGCTCCAAACGCTTAACCAGAATGGCCTAGGGAAAAAATACACATACCGTTGTAATCGGGCAAGTTTCTACTTTCAGACGCAGCAGGAATTTTTGGGTATGGTCAATCCGTTCGCGAGATATGGGAGTTTGAAGCCAAGAAACGTTTGAGAAGACAACAAATTTTTCGCAATTCTGCTGCTCCAAACGCTTAACCAGAATGGCCTAGAGAAAAACTACACATACCGTTGCAATCGGGCGAGTTTCTAGTTTCATACGCAATAGGAATTTTAGGGTTAGGTCAATCCGTTCGCGAGATATGGGAGTTTGAAGCCAAGAAATGGTTGAGGAGGCACAAAATTTTTCGCAATTCTGCTGCCCCAAACGCTTAACCAGAGTGGTCTAGGGAAAAAATACACATACCTTTGTATTCGGGCGAGCTTCTACTTTCAGACGCAGCAGGAATTTTTTGTTTGGTCAGTCCGTTCGCGAGATATGGGATTTTGAAACCAAGAAATGGTTGAGAAGGCACAAAATAGTTCGCAATTCAGCTGCTCTAAACGCTTAACCAGTATGGCCTAGGGAAAAAATACACATACCTTTGTAATCGGGCGAGTTTCTACTTTCAGACGCAGCAGGAATTTTTGGGTTTGGTCAATCCGTTCGCGAGATAAGGGTGTTTGAAGCCAAGAAATGGTTGAGAAGGCAAAAAATTTTTCGCATTTCTGCCGCTCCAAACGCTTAACCAGAATGGCCTGGGGAAAAAATACCCATACCGTTGTAATCGGGCGAGTTTCTACTTTCAGATGCAATAGGAATTTTTGGGTTAGGTCAATCCGTTCGCGACATATGGGAGTTTGAAGCTATGAAATGGTTGAGAAGACAACAAATTTTTCGCAATTCTGCTGCTCCAAACGCTTAACCAGAATGGCCTAGAGAAAAAATACACATACCGTTGCAATCGGGCGAGTTTCTAGTTTCATACGCAATAGGAATTTTAGGGTTAGGTCAATCCGTTCGCGAGATATGGGAGTTTGAAGCCAAGAAATGGTTGAGGAGGCACAAAATTTTTCGCAATTCTGCTGCCCCAAACGCTTAACCAGAATGGTCTAGGGAAAAAATACACATACCTTTGTATTCGGGCGAGCTTCTACTTTCAGACTCAACAGGAATTTTTTGTTTGGTCAGTCCGTTCGCGAGATATGGGATTTTGAAACCAAGAAATGGTTGAGAAGGGTACAAAATTTTTCGCAATTCAGCTGCTCTAAACGCTTAACCAGTATGGCCTAGGGAAAAAATACACATACCTTTGTAATCGGGCGAGTTTCTACTTTCAGACGCAGCAGGAATTTTTGGGTTTGGTCAATCCGTTCGCGAGATAAGGGAGTTTGAAGCCAAGAAATGGTTGAGAAGGCAAAAAATTTTTCGCATTTCTGCCGCTCCAAACGCTTTTCCAGAATCGCCTAGGGAAAAAATACACATACCGTTGTAATCGGGCGAGTTTCTACTTTCGGACGCAGTAGGAATTTTTGGGTTTGGTCAATCCGTTCGCGAGATATGGGAGTTTGAAGCGAAGAAATGGTTGAGAAGACAACAAATTTTTCGCACTTCTGCTGCTCCAATGGCTTAACCAGAATGGCCTAGGGAAAAAATACACATACCGTTGTAATCGGGCGAGTTTCTACTTTCAGACGCAACAGGAATTTTTGGGTTTGGTCAATCCGTTCGTGAGATATGGGAGTTTGAAGCCAAGAAATGGTTGAAAAGACAACAAATTTTTCGCACTTCTGCTGCTCCAATCGCTTAACCAGAATGGCCCAGGGAAAAAATACACATACCGTTGCAATCGGGCGAGTTTCTACTTTCAGACGCAGCAGGAATTTTTGGGTTTGGTCAATCCGTTCGTGAGATATGGGAGTTTGAAGCCAAGAAATGGTTGAGAAGGCAAAAAATTCTTCGCAATTCTGCTGCTCCAAACGCGTGACCAGAATGCCCTAGGGAACGAGTACACATACCGTTGTAATCGGGCGAGTTTCTACTTTCAGATGCAATAGGAATTTTTGGGTTAGGTCAATCCGTACGCGAGATATGGGAGTTTGAAGCCGAGAAATGGTTGAGAAGGCAAACAATTATTCGCAATTCTGCTGGTCCAAACGCTTAACCCGAATGGCCCAGGGAAAAAGTACACATACCGTTGTAATCGGGCGAGTTTCTACTTTCAGACTCAACAGGAATTTTTGGGTTAGGTCAATCCGTTCGCGAGATATGGGAGTTTGAAGCCAAGAAATGGTTGAGAAGGCAAAAAATTCTTCGCAATTCTGCTGCTCCAAACGCGTAACCAGAATGCCCTAGGGAACGAGTACACATACCGTTGTAATCGGGCGAGTTTCTACTTTCAGATGCAATAGGAATTTTTGGGTTAGGTCAATCCGTTCGCGAGATATGGGAGTTTGAAGCTATGAAATGGTTGAAAAGACAACAAATTTTTCGCAATTCTGCTGCTCCAAACGCTTAACCACAATGGCCGAGGGAAAAAGTACACATACTGTTGTAATCGGGCGAGTTTCTACTTTGAGATGCAATAGGAATTTTAGGGTTAGGTCAATCCGTTCGCGAGATATGGGAGTTTGAAGCCAAGAAATGGTTGAGGAGGCACAAAATTTTTCGCAATTCTGCTGCTCCAAACGCTTAACCAGAATGGCCTAGGGAAAAAATACACATACCTTTGTAATCGGGCGAGTTTCTACTTTCAGACGCAGCAGGAATTTTTTGTTTGGTCAATCCGTTCGCGAGATATGGGATTTTGAAACCAAGAAATGGTTGAGAAGGCACAAAATTTTTCGCAATTCAGCTGCTGTAAACGCTTAACCAGTATGGCCTAGGGAAAAAATACACATACCTTTGTAATCGGGCGAGTTTCTACTTTCAGACGCAGCAGGAATTTTTGGGTTTGGTCAATCCGTTCGCGACATATGGGAGTTTGAAGCTATGAAATGGTTGAGAAGACAACAAATTTTTCGCAATTCTGCTGCTCCAAACGCTTAACCAGAATGGCCGAGGGAAAAAGTACACATACTGTTGTAATCGGGCGAGTTTCTACTTTGAGATGCAATAGGAATTTTAGGGTTAGGTCAATCCGTTCGCGAGATATGGGAGTTTGAAGCCAAGAAATGGTTGAGAAGGCACAACATTTTTCGCACTTCTGTTGCTCCAAACGCTTAACCAGAATGGCCTGGGGAAAAAATACACGTAAGGTTGTAATCGGGCAAGTTTCTACTTTCAGACGCAGCAGGAATTTTTGGGTATGGTCAATCCGTTCGCGAGATATGGGAGTTTGAAGCCAAGAAATGGTTGAGAAGGCAAAAAATTTTTCGCAATTCTGCTGCTCCAAACGCTTAACCAGAATGGCCTAGGGAAAAAATACACATACCGTTGTAATCGGGCAAGTTTCTACTTTCAGACGCAGCAGGAATTTTTGGGTATGGTCAATCCGTTCGCGAGATATGGGAGTTTGAAGCCAAGAAACGTTTGAGAAGACAACAAATTTTTCGCAATTCTGCTGCTCCAAACGCTTAACCAGAATGGCCTAGAGAAAAACTACACATACCGTTGCAATCGGGCGAGTTTCTAGTTTCATACGCAATAGGAATTTTAGGGTTAGGTCAATCCGGTCGCGAGATATGGGAGTTTGAAGCCAAGAAATGGTTGAGGAGGCACAAAATTTTTCGCAATTCTGCTGCCCCAAACGCTTAACCAGAGTGGTCTAGGGAAAAAATACACATACCTTTGTATTCGGGCGAGCTTCTACTTTCAGACGCAGCAGGAATTTTTTGTTTGGTCAGTCCGTTCGCGAGATATGGGATTTTGAAACCAAGAAATGGTTGAGAAGGCACAAAATTGTTCGCAATTCAGCTGCTCTAAACGCTTAACCAGTATGGCCTAGGGAAAAAATACACATACCTTTGTAATCGGGCGAGTTTCTACTTTCAGACGCAGCAGGAATTTTTGGGTTTGGTCAATCCGTTCGCGAGATAAGGGAGTTTGAAGCCAAGAAATGGTTGAGAAGGCAAAAAATTTTTCGCATTTCTGCCGCTCCAAACGCTTAACCAGAATGGCCTGGGGAAAAAATACCCATACCGTTGTAATCGGGCGAGTTTCTACTTTCAGATGCAATAGGAATTTTTGGGTTAGGTCAATCCGTTCGCGACATATGGGAGTTTGAAGCTATGAAATGGTTGAGAAGACAACAAATTTTTCGCAATTCTGCTGCTCCAAACGCTTAACCACAATGGCCGAGGGAAAAAGTACACATACTGTTGTAATCGGGCGAGTTTCTACTTTGAGATGCAATAGGAATTTTAGGGTTAGGTCAATCCGTTCGCGAGATATGGGAGTTTGAAGCCAAGAAATGGTTGAGGAGGCACAAAATTTTTCGCAATTCTGCTGCTCCAAACGCTTAACCAGAATGGCCTAGGGAAAAAATACACATACCTTTGTAATCGGGCGAGCTTCTACTTTCAGACGCAGCAGGAATTTTTTGTTTGGTCAGTCCGTTCGCGAGATATGGGATTTTGAAACCAAGAAATGGTTGAGAAGGCACAAAATTTTTCGCAATTCAGCTGCTCTAAACGCTTAACCAGTATGGCCTAGGGAAAAAATACACATACCTTTGTAATCGGGCGAGTTTCTACTTTCAGACGCAGCAGGAATTTTTGGGATTGGTCAATCCGTTCGCGAGATAAGGGAGTTTGAAGCCAAGAAATGGTTGAGAAGGCAAAAAATTTTTCGCATTTCTGCCGCTCCAAACGCTTTTCCAGAATCGCCTAGGGAAAAAATGCACATACCGTTGTAATCGGGCGAGTTTCTACTTTCAGACGCAGCAGGAATTTTTGGGTTTGGTCAATCCGTTCGCGAGATAAGGGAGTTTGAAGCCAAGAAATGGTTGAGAAGGCAAAAAATTTTTCGCATTTCTGCCGCTCCAAACGCTTAACCAGAATGGCCTGGGGAAAAAATACCCATACCGTTGTAATCGGGCGAGTTTCTACTTTCAGATGCAATAGGAATTTTTGGGTTAGGTCAATCCGTTCGCGACATATGGGAGTTTGAAGCTATGAAATGGTTGAGAAGACAACAAATTTTTCGCAATTCTGCTGCTCCAAACGCTTAACCAGAATGGCCTAGGGAAGAAGTACACATACTGTTGTAATCGGGCGAGTTTCGACTTTGAGATGCAATAGGAATTTTGGGGTTAGGTCAATCCGTTCGCGAGATATGTGAGTTTGAAGCCAAGAAATGGTTGAGGAGGCACAAAATTTTTCGCAATTCTGCTGGTCCAAACGCTTAACCAGAATGGCCTAGGGAAAAAATACACATACCGTTGTAATCGGGCGAGTTTCTACTTTCAGACGCAGCAGCATTTTTTGGGTTTGGTCAATCCGTTCGCGAGATGTGGGAGTTTGAAGCCAAGAAATGGTCGAGAGGGCAACAAATTTTTTCGCAATTCTGCTGCTCCAAACGCTTAACCAGAACGGCCTAGGGCAAAAATACACATACCGTTGTACTCGGGCAAGTTTGTACTTTCAGATGCAATAGGAATTTTTGGATTAGGTCAATCCGTTCGCGAGATATGGGAGTTTGAAGCCAAGAAATGGTTGAGAAGGCACAACATTTTTCGCACTTCTGTTGCTCCAAACGCTTAACCAGAATGGCCTGGGGAAAAAATACACGTAAGGTTGTAATCGGGCAAGTTTCTACTTTCAGACGCAGCAGGAATTTTTGGGTATGGTCAATCCGTTCGCGAGATATGGGAGTTTGAAGCCAAGAAATGGTTGAGAAGGCAAAAAATTTTTCGCAATTCTGCTGCTCCAAACGCTTAACCAGAATGGCCTAGGGAAAAAATACACATACCGTTGTAATCGGGCAAGTTTCTACTTTCAGACGCAGCAGGAATTTTTGGGTATGGTCAATCCGTTCGCGAGATATGGGAGTTTGAAGCCAAGAAACGTTTGAGAAGACAACAAATTTTTCGCAATTCTGCTGCTCCAAACGCTTAACCAGAATGGCCTAGAGAAAAAATACACATACCGTTGCAATCGGGCGAGTTTCTAGTTTCATACGCAATAGGAATTTTAGGGTTAGGTCAATCCGTTCGCGAGATATGGGAGTTTGAAGCCAAGAAATGGTTGAGGAGGCACAAAATTTTTCGCAATTCTGCTGCCCCAAACGCTTAACCAGAATGGTCTAGGGAAAAAATACACATACCTTTGTATTCGGGCGAGCTTCTACTTTCAGACGCAGCAGGAATTTTTTGTTTGGTCAGTCCGTTCGCGAGATATTGGATTTTGAAACCAAGAAATGGTTGAGAAGGCACAAAATTTTTCGCAATTCAGCTGCTCTAAACGCTTAACCAGTATGGCCTAGGGAAAAAATACACATACCTTTGTAATCGGGCGAGTTTCTACTTTCAGACGCAGCAGGAATTTTTGGGTTTGGTCAATCCGTTCGCGAGATAAGGGAGTTTGAAGCCAAGAAATGGTTGAGAAGGCAAAAAATTTTTCGCATTTCTGCCGCTCCAAACGCTTTTCCAGAATCGCCTAGGGAAAAAATGCACATACCGTTGTAATCGGGCGAGTTTCTACTTTCAGACGCAGCAGGAATTTTTGGGTTTGGTCAATCCGTTCGCGAGATAAGGGAGTTTGAAGCCAAGAAATGGTTGAGAAGGCAAAAAATTTTTCGCATTTCTGCCGCTCCAAACGCTTAACCAGAATGGCCTGGGGAAAAAATACCCATACCGTTGTAATCGGGCGAGTTACTACTTTCAGATGCAATAGGAATTTTTGGGTTAGGTCAATCCGTTCGCGACATATGGGAGTTTGAAGCTATGAAATGGTTGAGAAGACAACAAATTTTTCGCAATTCTGCTGCTCCAAACGCTTAACCAGAATGGCCTAGGGAAGAAGTACACATACTGTTGTAATCGGGCGAGTTTCGACTTTGAGATGCAATAGGAATTTTTGGATTAGGTCAATCCGTTCGCGAGATATGGGAGTTTGAAGCCAAGAAATGGTTGAGAAGGCACAACATTTTTTGCACTTCTGTTGCTCCAAACGCTTAACCAGAATGGCCTGGGGAAAAAATACACGTAAGGTTGTAATCGGGCAAGTTTCTACTTTCAGACGCAGCAGGAATTTTTGGGTATGGTCAATCCGTTCGCGAGATATGGGAGTTTGAAGCCAAGAAATGGTTGAGAAGGCAAAAAATTTTTCGCAATTCTGCTGCTCCAAACGCTTAACCAGAATGGCCTAGGGAAAAAATACACATACCGTTGTAATCGGGCAAGTTTCTACTTTCAGACGCAGCAGGAATTTTTGGGTATGGTCATTCCGTTCGCGAGATATGGGAGTTTGAAGCCAAGAAACGTTTGAGAAGACAACAAATTTTTCGCAATTCTGCTGCTCCAAACGCTTAACCAGAATGGCCTAGAGAAAAACTACACATACCGTTGCAATCGGGCGAGTTTCTAGTTTCATACGCAATAGGAATTTTAGGGTTAGGTCAATCCGTTCGCGAGATATGGGAGTTTGAAGCCAAGAAATGGTTGAGGAGGCACAAAATTTTTCGCAATTCTGCTGCACCAAACGCTTAACCAGAGTGGTCTAGGGAAAAAATACACATACCGTTGCAATCGGGCGAGTTTCTACATTCATACGCAACAGGAATTTTTGGGTTAGGTCAATCCGTTCGCGAGATATGGGAGTTTGAAGCCAAGAAATGGTTGAGAAGGCAAAAAATTCTTCGCAATTCTGCTGCTCCAAACGCGTAACCAGAATGCCCTAGGGAACGAGTACACATACCGTTGTAATCGGGCGAGTTTCTACTTTCAGATGCAATAGGAATTTTTGGGTTAGGTCAATCCGTTCGCGAGATATGGGAGTTTGAAGCTATGAAATGGTTGAAAAGACAACAAATTTTTCGCAATTCTGCTACTCCAAACGCTTAACCACAATGGCCGAGGGAAAAAGTACACATACTGTTGTAATCGGGCGAGTTTCTACTTTGAGATGCAATAGGAATTTTAGGGTTAGGTCAATCCGTTCGCGAGATATGGGAGTTTGAAGCCAAGAAATGGTTGAGGAGGCACAAAATTTTTCGCAATTCTGCTGCACCAAACGCTTAACCAGAGTGGTCTAGGGAAAAAATACACATACCGTTGCAATCGGGCGAGTTTCTACATTCATACGCAACAGGAATTTTTGGGTTAGGTCAATCCGTTCGCGAGATATGGGAGTTTGAAGCCAAGAAATGGTTGAGAAGGCAAAAAATTCTTCGCAATTCTGCTGCTCCAAACGCGTAACCAGAATGCCCTAGGGAACGAGTACACATACCGTTGTAATCGGGCGAGTTTCTACTTTCAGATGCAATAGGAATTTTTGGGTTAGGTCAATCCGTTCGCGAGATATGGGAGTTTGAAGCTATGAAATGGTTGAAAAGACAACAAATTTTTCGCAATTCTGCTACTCCAAACGCTTAACCACAATGGCCGAGGGAAAAAGTACACATACTGTTGTAATCGGGCGAGTTTCTACTTTGAGATGCAATAGGAATTTTAGGGTTAGGTCAATCCGTTCGCGAGATATGGGAGTTTGAAGCCAAGAAATGGTTGAGGAGGCACAAAATTTTTCGCAATTCTGCTGCTCCAAACGCTTAACCAGAATGGCCAAGGGAAAAAATACACATACCTTTGTAATCGGGCGAGTTTCTACTTTCAGACGCAGCAGGAATTTTTTGTTTGGTCAATCCGTTCGCGAGATATGGGATTTTGAAACCAAGAAATGGTTGAGAAGGCACAAAATTTTTCGCAATTCAGCTGCTGTAAACGCTTAACCAGTATGGCCTAGGGAAAAAATACACATACCTTTGTAATCGGGCGAGTTTCTACTTTCAGACGCAGCAGGAATTTTTGGGTTTGGTCAATCCGTTCGCGAGATAAGGGAGTTTGAAGCCAAGAAATGGTTGAGAAGGCAAAAAATTTTTCGCATTTCTGCCGCTCCAAACGCTTAACCAGAATGGCCTGGGGAAAAAATACCCATACCGTTGTAATCGGGCGAGTTTCTACTTTCAGATGCAATAGGAATTTTTGGGTTAGGTCAATCCGTTC
Source organism: Ptiloglossa arizonensis (assembly GCF_051014685.1). Classification (NCBI taxonomy): domain Eukaryota; kingdom Metazoa; phylum Arthropoda; class Insecta; order Hymenoptera; family Colletidae; genus Ptiloglossa; species Ptiloglossa arizonensis. The sequence continues at coordinate 32,855 of NW_027479526.1, forward strand.
GCGACATATGGGAGTTTGAAGCTATGAAATGGTTGAGAAGACAACAAATTTTTCGCAATTCTGCTGCTCCAAACGCTTAACCAGAATGGCCTAGGGAAGAAGTACACATACTGTTGTAATCGGGCGAGTTTCGACTTTGAGATGCAATAGGAATTTTAGGGTTAGGTCAATCCGTTCGCGAGATATGTGAGTTTGAAGCCAAGAAATGGTTGAGGAGGCACAAAATTTTTCGCAATTCTGCTGGTCCAAACGCTTAACCAGAATGGCCTAGGGAAAAAATACACATACCGTTGTAATCGGGCGAGTTTCTACTTTCAGACGCAGCAGCATTTTTTGGGTTTGGTCAATCCGTTCGCGAGATGTGGGAGTTTGAAGCCAAGAAATTGTCGAGAGGGCAAAAAATTTTTTCGCAATTCTGCTGCTCCAAACGCTTAACCAGAACGGCCTAGGGCAAAAATACACATACCGTTGTACTCGGGCAAGTTTGTACTTTCAGATGCAATAGGAATTTTTGGATTAGGTCAATCCGTTCGCGAGATATGGGAGTTTGAAGCCGAGAAATGGTTGAGAAGGCAAACAATTATTCGCAATTCTGCTGGTCCAAACGCTTAACCCGAATGGCCCAGGGAAAAAGTACACATACCGTTGTAATCGGGCGAGTTTCTACTTTCAGATGCAATAGGAATTTTAGGGTTAGGTCAATCCGTTCGCGAGATATGTGAGTTTGAAGCCAAGAAATGGTTGAGGAGGCACAAAATTTTTCGCAATTCTGCTGCTCCAAACGCTTAACCAGAATGGCCTAGGGAAAAAATACACATACCTTTGTATTCGGGCGAGCTTCTACTTTCAGACGCAGCAGGAATTTTTTGTTTGGTCAGTCCGTTCGCGAGATATGGGATTTTGAATCCAAGAAATGGTTGAGAAGGCACAAAATTTTTCGCAATTCAGCTGCTCTAAACGCTTAACCAGTATGGCCTAGGGAAAAAATACACATACCTTTGTAATCGGGCGAGTTTCTACTTTCAGACGCAGCAGGAATTTTTGGGTTTGGTCAATCCGTTCGCGAGATAAGGGAGTTTGAAGCCAAGAAATGGTTGAGAAGGCAAAAAATTTTTCGCATTTCTGCCGCTCCAAACGCTTTTCCAGAATCGCCTAGGGAAAAAATGCACATACCGTTGTAATCGGGCGAGTTTCTACTTTCGGACGCAGTAGGAATTTTTGGGTTTGGTCAATCCGTTCGCGAGATATGGGAGTTTGAAGCGAAGAAATGGTTGAGAAGACAACAAATTTTTCGCACTTCTGCTGCTCCAATGGCTTAACCAGAATGGCCTAGGGAAAAAATACACATACCTTTGTAATCGGGCGAGTTTCTACTTTCAGACGCAGCAGGAATTTTTGGGTTTGGTCAATCCGTTCGCGAGATAAGGGAGTTTGAAGCCAAGAAATGGTTGAGAAGGCAAAAAATTTTTCGCATTTCTGCCGCTCCAAACGCTTAACCAGAATGGCCTGGGGAAAAAATACCCATACCGTTGTAATCGGGCGAGTTTCTACTTTCAGATGCAATAGGAATTTTTGGGTTAGGTCAATCCGTTCGCGACATATGGGAGTTTGAAGCTATGAAATGGTTGAGAAGACAACAAATTTTTCGCAATTCTGCTGCTCCAAACGCTTAACCAGAATGGCCTAGGGAAGAAGTACACATACTGTTGTAATCGGGCGAGTTTCGACTTTGAGATGCAATAGGAATTTTAGGGTTAGGTCAATCCGTTCGCGAGATATGTGAGTTTGAAGCCAAGAAATGGTTGAGGAGGCACAAAATTTTTCGCAATTCTGCTGGTCCAAACGCTTAACCAGAATGGCCTAGGGAAAAAATACACATACCGTTGTAATCGGGCGAGTTTCTACTTTCAGACGCAGCAGCATTTTTTGGGTTTGGTCAATCCGTTCGCGAGATGTGGGAGTTTGAAGCCAAGAAATTGTCGAGAGGGCAAAAAATTTTTTCGCAATTCTGCTGCTCCAAACGCTTAACCAGAACGGCCTAGGGCAAAAATACACATACCGTTGTACTCGGGCAAGTTTGTACTTTCAGATGCAATAGGAATTTTTGGATTAGGTCAATCCGTTCGCGAGATATGGGAGTTTGAAGCCGAGAAATGGTTGAGAAGGCAAACAATTATTCGCAATTCTGCTGGTCCAAACGCTTAACCCGAATGGCCCAGGGAAAAAGTACACATACCGTTGTAATCGGGCGAGTTTCTACTTTCAGATGCAATAGGAATTTTAGGGTTAGGTCAATCCGTTCGCGAGATATGTGAGTTTGAAGCCAAGAAATGGTTGAGGAGGCACAAAATTTTTCGCAATTCTGCTGCTCCAAACGCTTAACCAGAATGGCCTAGGGAAAAAATACACATACCTTTGTATTCGGGCGAGCTTCTACTTTCAGACGCAGCAGGAATTTTTTGTTTGGTCAGTCCGTTCGCGAGATATGGGATTTTGAATCCAAGAAATGGTTGAGAAGGCACAAAATTTTTCGCAATTCAGCTGCTCTAAACGCTTAACCAGTATGGCCTAGGGAAAAAATACACATACCTTTGTAATCGGGCGAGTTTCTACTTTCAGACGCAGCAGGAATTTTTGGGTTTGGTCAATCCGTTCGCGAGATAAGGGAGTTTGAAGCCAAGAAATGGTTGAGAAGGCAAAAAATTTTTCGCATTTCTGCCGCTCCAAACGCTTTTCCAGAATCGCCTAGGGAAAAAATGCACATACCGTTGTAATCGGGCGAGTTTCTACTTTCGGACGCAGTAGGAATTTTTGGGTTTGGTCAATCCGTTCGCGAGATATGGGAGTTTGAAGCGAAGAAATGGTTGAGAAGACAACAAATTTTTCGCACTTCTGCTGCTCCAATGGCTTAACCAGAATGGCCTAGGGAAAAAATACACATACCGTTGTAATCGGGCGAGTTTCTACTTTCAGACGCAACAGGAATTTTTGGGTTTGGTCAATCCGTTCGTGAGATATGGGAGTTTGAAGCCAAGAAATGGTTGAAAACACAACAAATTTTTCGCACTTCTGCTGCTCCAATCGCTTAACCTGAATGGCCCAGGGAAAAAATGCACATACCGTTGCAATCGGGCGAGTTTCTACATTCATACGCAACAGGAATTTTTGGGTTAGGTCAATCCGTTCGCGAGATATGGGAGTTTGAAGCCAAGAAATGGTTGAGAAGGCAAAAAATTCTTCGCAATTCTGCTGCTCCAAACGCGTAACCAGAATGCCCTAGGGAACGAGTACACATACCGTTGTAATCGGGCGAGTTTCTACTTTCAGATGCAATAGGAATTTTTGGGTTAGGTCAATCCGTTCGCGAGATATGGGAGTTTGAAGCCGAGAAATGGTTGAGAAGGCAAACAATTATTCGCAATTCTGCTGGTCCAAACGCTTAACCCGAATGGCCCAGGGAAAAAGTACACATACCGTTGTAATCGGGCGAGTTTCTACTTTCAGATGCAATAGGAATTTTAGGGTTAGGTCAATCCGTTCGCGAGATATGTGAGTTTGAAGCCAAGAAATGGTTGAGGAGGCACAAAATTTTTCGCAATTCTGCTGCTCCAAACGCTTAACCAGAATGGCCTAGGGAAAAAATACACATACCGTTGTAATCGGGCGAGTTTCTACTTTCAGACGCAGCAGCATTTTTTGGGTTTGGTCAATCCGTTCGCGAGATGTGGGAGTTTGAAGCCAAGAAATGGTCGAGAGGGCAAAAAATTTTTTCGCAATTCTGCTGCTCCAAACGCTTAACCAGAATGGCCTAGGGCAAAAATACACATACCGTTGTACTCGGGCAAGTTTGTACTTTCAGATGCAATAGGAATTTTTGGATTAGGTCAATCCGTTCGCGAGATATGGGAGTTTGAAGCCAAGAAATGGTTGAGAAGGCACAACATTTTTCGCACTTCTGTTGCTCCAAACGCTTAACCAGAATGGCCTGGGGAAAAAATACACGTAAGGTTGTAATCGGGCAAGTTTCTACTTTCAGACGCAGCAGGAATTTTTGGGTATGGTCAATCCGTTCGCGAGATATGGGAGTTTGAAGCCAAGAAATGGTTGAGAAGGCAAAAAATTTTTCGCAATTCTGCTGCTCCAAACGCTTAACCAGAATGGCCTAGGGAAAAAATACACATACCGTTGTAATCGGGCAAGTTTCTACTTTCAGACGCAGCAGGAATTTTTGGGTATGGTCAATCCGTTCGCGAGATATGGGAGTTTGAAGCCAGGAAACGTTTGGGAAGACAACAAATTTTTCGCAATTCTGCTGCTCCAAACGCTTAACCAGAATGGCCTAGAGAAAAAATACACATACCGTTGCAATCGGGCGAGTTTCTAGTTTCATACGCAATAGGAATTTTAGGGTTAGGTCAATCCGTTCGCGAGATATGGGAGTTTGAAGCCAAGAAATGGTTGAGGAGGCACAAAATTTTTCGCAATTCTGCTGCCCCAAACGCTTAACCAGAATGGTCTAGGGAAAAAATACACATACCTTTGTATTCGGGCGAGCTTCTACTTTCAGACGCAGCAGGAATTTTTTGTTTGGTCAGTCCGTTCGCGAGATATGGGATTTTGAAACCAAGAAATGGTTGAGAAGGCACAAAATTTTTCGCAATTCAGCTGCTCTAAACGCTTAACCAGTATGGCCTAGGGAAAAAATACACATACCTTTGTAATCGGGCGAGTTTCTACTTTCAGACGCAGCAGGAATTTTTGGGTTTGGTCAATCCGTTCGCGAGATAAGGGAGTTTGAAGCCAAGAAATGGTTGAGAAGGCAAAAAATTTTTCGCATTTCTGCCGCTCCAAACGCTTTTCCAGAATCGCCTAGGGAAAAAATACACATACCGTTGTAATCGGGCGAGTTTCTACTTTCGGATGCAGTAGGAATTTTTGGGTTTGGTCAATCCGTTCGCGAGATATGGGAGTTTGAAGCGAAGAAATGGTTGAGAAGACAACAAATTTTTCGCACTTCTGCTGCTCCAATGGCTTAACCAGAATGGCCTAGGGATAAAATACACATACCGTTGTAATCGGGCGAGTTTCTACTTTCAGACGCAACAGGAATTTTTGGGTTTGGTCAATCCGTTCGTGAGATATGGGAGTTTGAAGCCAAGAAATGGTTGAAAAGACAACAAATTTTTCGCACTTCTGCTGCTCCAATCGCTTAACCAGAATGGCCCAGGGAAAAAATACACATACCGTTGCAATCGGGCGAGTTTCTACATTCATACGCAACAGGAATTTTTGGGTTAGGTCAATCCGTTCGCGAGATATGGGAGTTTGAAGCCAAGAAATGGTTGAGAAGGCAAAAAATTCTTCGCAATTCTGCTGCTCCAAACGCGTAACCAGAATGCCCTAGGGAACGATTCCACATACCGTTGTAATCGGGCGAGTTTCTACTTTCAGATGCAATAGGAATTTTTGGGTTAGGTCAATCCGTTCGCGAGATATGGGAGTTTGAAGCCGAGAAATGGTTGAGAAGGCAAACAATTATTCGCAATTCTGCTGGTCCAAACGCTTAACCCGAATGGCCCAGGGAAAAAGTACACATACCGTTGTAATCGGGCGAGTTTCTACTTTCAGACTCAACAGGAATTTTTGGGTTAGGTCAATCCGTTCGCGAGATATGGGAGTTTGAAGCCAAGAAACGTTTGAGAAGGCAAAAAATTGTTCGCAATTCTGCTGCTCCAAACGCTTAACCAGAATGGCCTAGGGAAAAAATACACATACCGTTGTAATCGGGCGAGTTTCTACTTTCGGACGCAGTAGGAATTTTTGGGTTTGGTCAATCCGCTCGCGAGATATTGGAGTTTGAAGCGAAGAAATGGTTGAGAAGACAACAAATTTTTCGCAGTTCTGCTGCTCCAATCGCTTAACCAGAATGGCCTAGGGAAAAAATACACATACCGTTGCAATCGGGCGAGTTTCTACATTCATACACAACAGGAATTTTTGGATTAGGTCAATCCGTTCGCGAGATATGGGAGTTTGAAGCCAAGAAATGGTCGAGAAGGCAAAAAATTCTTCGCAATTCTGCTGCTCCAAACGCGTAACCAGAATGCCCTAGGGAACGAGTACACATACCGTTGTAATCGGGCGAGTTTCTACTTTCAGATGCAATAGGAATTTTTGGGTTAGGTCAATCCGTTCGCGAGATATGGGAGTTTGAAGCTATGAAATGGTTGAAAAGACAACAAATTTTTCGCAATTCTGCTGCTCCAAACGCTTAACCACAATGGCCGAGGGAAAAAGTACACATACTGTTGTAATCGGGCGAGTTTCTACTTTGAGATGCAATAGGAATTTTAGGGTTAGGTCAATCCGTTCGCTAGATATGGGAGTTTGAAGCCAAGAAATGGTTGAGGAGGCACAAAATTTTTCGCAATTCTGCTGCTCCAAACGCTTAACCAGAATGGCCTAGGGAACAAATACACATACCTTTGTAATCGGGCGAGTTTCTACTTTCAGACGCAGCAGGAATTTTTTGTTCGGTCAATCCGTTCGCGAGATATGGGATTTTGAAACCAAGAAATGGTTGAGAAGGCACAAAATTTTTCGCAATTCAGCTGCTGTAAACGCTTAACCAGTATGGCCCAGGGAAAAAATACACATACCTTTGTAATCGGGCGAGTTTCTACTTTCAGACGCAGCAGGAATTTTTGGGTTTGGTCAATCCGTTCGCGAGATAAGGGAGTTTGAAGCCAAGAAATGGTTGAGAAGGCAAAAAATTTTTCGCATTTCTGCCGCTCCAAACGCTTAACCAGAATGGCCTGGGGAAAAAATACCCATACCGTTGTAATCGGGCGAGTTTCTACTTTCAGATGCAATAGGAATTTTTGGGTTAGGTCAATCCGTTCGCGACATATGGGAGTTTGAAGCTATGAAATGGTTGAGAAGACAACAAATTTTTCGCAATTCTGCTGCTCCAAACGCTTAACCAGAATGGCCTAGGGAAGAAGTACACATACTGTTGTAATCGGGCGAGTTTCGACTTTGAGATGCAATAGGAATTTTAGGGTTAGGTCAATCCGTTCGCGAGATATGTGAGTTTGAAGCCAAGAAATGGTTGAGGAGGCACAAAATTTTTCGCAATTCTGCTGCTCCAAACGCTTAACCAGAATGGCCTAGGGAAAAAATACACATACCGTTGTAATCGGGCGAGTTTCTACTTTCAGACGCAGCAGCATTTTTTGGGTTTGGTCAATCCGTTCGCGAGATGTGGGAGTTTGAAGCCAAGAAATGGTCGAGAGGGCAACAAATTTTTTCGCAATTCTGCTGCTCCAAACGCTTAACCAGAATGGCCTAGGGCAAAAATACACATACCGTTGTACTCGGGCAAGTTTGTACTTTCAGATGCAATAGGAATTTTTGGATTAGGTCAATCCGTTCGCGAGATATGGGAGTTTGAAGCCAAGAAATGGTTGAGAAGGCACAACATTTTTCGCACTTCTGTTGCTCCAAACGCTTAACCAGAATGGCCTGGGGAAAAAATACACGGAAGGTTGTAATCGGGCAAGTTTCTACTTTCAGACGCAGCAGGAATTTTTGGGTATGTTCAATCCGTTCGCGAGATATGGGAGTTTGAAGCCAAGAAATGGTTGAGAAGGCAAAAAATTTTTCGCAATTCTGCTGCTCCAAACGCTTAACCAGAATGGCCTAGGGAAAAAATACACATACCGTTGTAATCGGGCAAGTTTCTACTTTCAGACGCAGCAGGAATTTTTGGGTATGGTCAATCCGTTCGCGAGATATGGGAGTTTGAAGCCAAGAAACGTTTGAGAAGACAACAAATTTTTCGCAATTCTGCTGCTCCAAACGCTTAACAGGAATGGCCTAGAGAAAAAATACACATACCGTTGCAATCGGGCGAGTTTCTAGTTTCATACGCAATAGGAATTTTAGGGTTAGGTCAATCCGTTCGCGAGATATGGGAGTTTGAAGCCAAGAAATGGTTGAGGAGGCACAAAATTTTTCGCAATTCTGCTGCCCCAAACGCTTAACCAGAATGGTCTAGGGAAAAAATACACATACCTTTGTATTCGGGCGAGCTTCTACTTTCAGACGCAGCAGGAATTTTTTGTTTGGTCAGTCCGTTCGCGAGATAAGGGAGTTTGAAGCCGAGAAATGGTTGAGAAGGCAAACAATTATACGCAATTCTGCTGCTCCAAACGCTTAACCAGAATGGCCTAGGGAACGAGTACACATACCGTTGTAATCGGGCGAGTTTCTACTTTCAGATGCAATAGGAATTTTTGGGTTAGGTCAATCCGTTCGCGAGATATGGGAGTTTGAAGCCGAGAAATGGTTGAGAAGGCAAACAATTATTCGCAATTCTGCTGCTCCAAACGCTTAACCAGAATGGCCTAGGGAAAAAATACACATACCGTTGTAATCGGGCGAGTTTCTACTTTCGGACGCAGTAGGAATTTTTGGGTTTGGTCAATCCGCTCGCGAGATATTGGAGTTTGAAGCGAAGAAATGGTTGAGAAGACAACAAATTTTTCGCAGTTCTGCTGCTCCAATCGCTTAACCAGAATGGCCTAGGGAAAAAATACACATACCGTTGCAATCGGGCGAGTTTCTACATTCATACACAACAGGAATTTTTGGATTAGGTCAATCCGTTCGCGAGATATGGGAGTTTGAAGCCAAGAAATGGTCGAGAAGGCAAAAAATTCTTCGCAATTCTGCCGCTCCAAACGCGTAACCAGAATGCCCTAGGGAACGAGTACACATACCGTTGTAATCGGGCGAGTTTCTACTTTCAGATGCAACAGGAATTTTTGGGTTAGGTCAATCCGTTCGCGAGATATGGGAGTTTGAAGCTATGATATGGTTGAAAAGACAACAAATTTTTCGCAATTCTGCTGCTCCAAACGCTTAACCACAATGGCCGAGGGAAAAAGTACACATACTGTTGTAATCGGGCGAGTTTCTACTTTGAGATGCAATAGGAATTTTAGGGTTAGGTCAATCCGTTCGCGAGATATGGGAGTTTGAAGCCAAGAAATGGTTGAGGAGGCACAAAATTTTTCGCAATTCTGCTGCTCCAAACGCTTAACCAGAATGGCCTAGGGAAAAAATACACATACCTTTGTAATCGGGCGAGTTTCTACTTTCAGACGCAGCAGGAATTTTTTGTTTGGTCAATCCGTTCGCGAGATATGGGATTTTGAAACCAAGAAATGGTTGAGAAGGCACAAAATTTTTCGCAATTCAGCTGCTGTAAACGCTTAACCAGTATGGCCTAGGGAAAAAATACACATACCTTTGTAATCGGGCGAGTTTCTACTTTCAGACGCAGCAGGAATTTTTGGGTTTGGTCAATCCGTTCGCGAGATAAGGGAGTTTGAAGCCAAGAAATGGTTGCGAAGGCAAAAAATTTTTCGCATTTCTGCCGCTCCAAACGCTTAACCAGAATGGCCTGGGGAAAAAATACCCATACCGTTGTAATCGGGCGAGTTTCTACTTTCAGATGCAATAGGAATTTTTGGGTTAGGTCAATCCGTTCGCGACATATGGGAGTTTGAAGCTATGAAATGGTTGAGAAGACAACAAATTTTTCGCAATTCTGCTGCTCCAAACGCTTAACCAGAATGGCCTAGGGCAAAAATACACATACCGTTGTACTCGGGCAAGTTTGTACTTTCAGATGCAATAGGAATTTTTGGATTAGGTCAGTCCGTTCGCGAGATATGGGAGTTTGAAGCCAAGAAATGGTTGAGAAGGCACAACATTTTTCGCACTTCTGTTGCTCCAAACGCTTAACCAGAATGGCCTGGGGAAAAAATACACGTAAGGTTGTAATCGGGCAAGTTTCTACTTTCAGACGCAGCAGGAATTTTTGGGTATGGTCAATCCGTTCGCGAGATATGGGAGTTTGAAGCCAAGAAATGGTTGAGAAGGCAAAAAATTTTTCGCAATTCTGCTGCTCCAAACGCTTAACCAGAATGGCCTAGGGAAAAAATACACATACCGTTGTAATCGGGCAAGTTTCTACTTTCAGACGCAGCAGGAATTTTTGGGTATGGTCAATCCGTTCGCGAGATATGGGAGTTTGAAACCAAGAAATGGTTGAGAAGGCACAAAATTTTTCGCAATTCAGCTGCTCTAAACGCTTAACCAGTATGGCCTAGGGAAAAAATACACATACCTTTGTAATCGGGCGAGTTTCTACTTTCAGACGCAGCAGGAATTTTTGGGTTTGGTCAATCCGTTCGCGAGATAAGGGAGTTTGAAGCCAAGAAATGGTTGAGAAGGCAAAAAATTTTTCGCATTTCTGCCGCTCCAAACGCTTTTCCAGAATCGCCTAGGGAAAAAATACACATACCGTTGTAATCGGGCGAGTTTCTACTTTCGGATGCAGTAGGAATTTTTGGGTTTGGTCAATCCGTTCGCGAGATATGGGAGTTTGAAGCGAAGAAATGGTTGAGAAGACAACAAATTTTTCGCACTTCTGCTGCTCCAATGGCTTAACCAGAATGGCCTAGGGAAAAAATACACATACCGTTGTAATCGGGCGAGTTTCTACTTTCAGACGCAACAGGAATTTTTGGGTTTGGTCAATCCGTTCGTGAGATATGGGAGTTTGAAGCCAAGAAATGGTTGAAAAGACAACAAATTTTTCGCACTTCTGCTGCTCCAATCGCTTAACCAGAATGGCCCAGGGAAAAAATACACATACCGTTGCAATCGGGCGAGTTTCTACATTCATACGCAACAGGAATTTTTGGGTTAGGTCAATCCGTTCGCGAGATATGGGAGTTTGAAGCCAAGAAATGGTTGAGAAGGCAAAAAATTCTTCGCAATTCTGCTGCTCCAAACGCGTAACCAGAATGCCCTAGGAAACGAGTCCACATACCGTTGTAATCGGGCGAGTTTCTACTTTCAGATGCAATAGGAATTTTTGGGTTAGGTCAATCCGTTCGCGAGATATGGGAGTTTGAAGCCGAGAAATGGTTGAGAAGGCAAACAATTATTCGCAATTCTGCTGGTCCAAACGCTTAACCCGAATGGCCCAGGGAAAAAGTACACATACCGTTGTAATCGGGCGAGTTTCTACTTTCAGACTCAACAGGAATTTTTGGGTTAGGTCAATCCGTTCGCGAGATATGGGAGTTTGAAGCCAAGAAACGTTTGAGAAGGCAAAAAATTGTTCGCAATTCTGCTGCTCCAAACGCTTAACCAGAATGGCCTAGGGAAAAAATACACATACCGTTGTAATCGGGCGAGTTTCTACTTTCGGACGCAGTAGGAATTTTTGGGTTTGGTCAATCCGCTCGCGAGATATTGGAGTTTGAAGCGAAGAAATGGTTGAGAAGACAACAAATTTTTCGCAGTTCTGCTGCTCCAATCGCTTAACCAGAATGGCCTAGGGAAAAAATACACATACCGTTGCAATCGGGCGAGTTTCTACATTCATACACAACAGGAATTTTTGGATTAGGTCAATCCGTTCGCGAGATATGGGAGTTTGAAGCCAAGAAATGGTCGAGAAGGCAAAAAATTCTTCGCAATTCTGCTGCTCCAAACGCGTAACCAGAATGCCCTAGGGAACGAGTACACATACCGTTGTAATTGGGCGAGTTTCTACTTTCAGATGCAATAGGAATTTTTGGGTTAGGTCAATCCGTTCGCGAGATATGGGAGTTTGAAGCTATGAAATGGTTGAAAAGACAACAAATTTTTCGCAATTCTGCTGCTCCAAACGCTTAACCACAATGGCCGAGGGAAAAAGTACACATACTGTTGTAATCGGGCGAGTTTCTACTTTGAGATGCAATAGGAATTTTAGGGTTAGGTCAATCCGTTCGCTAGATATGGGAGTTTGAAGCCAAGAAATGGTTGAGGAGGCACAAAATTTTTCGCAATTCTGCTGCTCCAAACGCTTAACCAGAATGGCCTAGGGAACAAATACACATACCTTTGTAATCGGGCGAGTTTCTACTTTCAGACGCAGCAGGAATTTTTTGTTCGGTCAATCCGTTCGCGAGATATGGGATTTTGAAACCAAGAAATGGTTGAGAAGGCACAAAATTTTTCGCAATTCAGCTGCTGTAAACGCTTAACCAGTATGGCCCAGGGAAAAAATACACATACCTTTGTAATCGGGCGAGTTTCTACTTTCAGACGCAGCAGGAATTTTTGGATTTGGTCAATCCGTTCGCGAGATAAGGGAGTTTGAAGCCAAGAAATGGTTGAGAAGGCAAAAAATTTTTCGCATTTCTGCCGCTCCAAACGCTTAACCAGAATGGCCTGGGGAAAAAATACCCATACCGTTGTAATCGGGCGAGTTTCTACTTTCAGATGCAATAGGAATTTTTGGGTTAGGTCAATCCGTTCGCGACATATGGGAGTTTGAAGCTATGAAATGGTTGAGAAGACAACAAATTTTTCGCAATTCTGCTGCTCCAAACGCTTAACCAGAATGGCCTAGGGAAGAAGTACACATACTGTTGTAATCGGGCGAGTTTCGACTTTGAGATGCAATAGGAATTTTAGGGTTAGGTCAATCCGTTCGCGAGATATGTGAGTTTGAAGCCAAGAAATGGTTGAGGAGGCACAAAATTTTTCGCAATTCTGCTGCTCCAAACGCTTAACCAGAATGGCCTAGGGAAAAAATACACATACCGTTGTAATCGGGCGAGTTTCTACTTTCAGACGCAGCAGCATTTTTTGGGTTTGGTCAATCCGTTCGCGAGATGTGGGAGTTTGAAGCCAAGAAATGGTCGAGAGGGCAAAAAATTTTTTCGCAATTCTGCTGCTCCAAACGCTTAACCAGAATGGCCTAGGGCAAAAATACACATACCGTTGTACTCGGGCAAGTTTGTACTTTCAGATGCAATAGGAATTTTTGGATTAGGTCAATCCGTTCGCGAGATATGGGAGTTTGAAGCCAAGAAATGGTTGAGAAGGCACAACATTTTTCGCACTTCTGTTGCTCCAAACGCTTAACCAGAATGGCCTGGGGAAAAAATACACGGAAGGTTGTAATCGGGCAAGTTTCTACTTTCAGACGCAGCAGGAATTTTTGGGTATGGTCAATCCGTTCGCGAGATATGGGAGTTTGAAGCCAAGAAATGGTTGAGAAGGCAAAAAATTTTTCGCAATTCTGCTGCTCCAAACGCTTAACCAGAATGGCCTAGGGAAAAAATACACATACCGTTGTAATCGGGCAAGTTTCTACATTCAGACGCAGCAGGAATTTTTGGGTATGGTCAATCCGTTCGCGAGATATGGGAGTTTGAAGCCAAGAAACGTTTGAGAAGACAACAAATTTTTCGCAATTCTGCTGCTCCAAACGCTTAACCAGAATGGCCTAGAGAAAAAATACACATACCGTTGCAATCGGGCGAGTTTCTAGTTTCATACGCAATAGGAATTTTAGGGTTAGGTCAATCCGTTCGCGAGATATGGGAGTTTGAAGCCAAGAAATGGTTGAGGAGGCACAAAATTTTTCGCAATTCTGCTGCCCCAAACGCTTAACCAGAATGGTCTAGGGAAAAAATACACATACCTTTGTATTCGGGCGAGCTTCTACTTTCAGACGCAGCAGGAATTTTTTGTTTGGTCAGTCCGTTCGCGAGATAAGGGAGTTTGAAGCCGAGAAATGGTTGAGAAGGCAAACAATTATTCGCAATTCTGCTGCTCCAAACGCTTAACCAGAATGGCCTAGGGAAAAAATACACATACCGTTGTAATCGGGCGAGTTTCTACTTTCAGACTCAACAGGAATTTTTGGGTTAGGTCAATCCGTTCGCGAGATATGGGAGTTTGAAGCCAAGAAACGTTTGAGAAGGCAAAAAATTGTTCGCAATTCTGCTGCTCCAAACGCTTAACCAGAATGGCCTAGGGAAAAAATACACATACCGTTGTAATCGGGCGAGTTTCTACTTTCGGACGCAGTAGGAATTTTTGGGTTTGGTCAATCCGCTCGCGAGATATTGGAGTTTGAAGCGAAGAAATGGTTGAGAAGACAACAAATTTTTCGCAGTTCTGCTGCTCCAATCGCTTAACCAGAATGGCCTAGGGAAAAAATACACATACCGTTGCAATCGGGCGAGTTTCTACATTCATACACAACAGGAATTTTTGGATTAGGTCAATCCGTTCGCGAGATATGGGAGTTTGAAGCCAAGAAATGGTCGAGAAGGCAAAAAATTCTTCGCAATTCTGCCGCTCCAAACGCGTAACCAGAATGCCCTAGGGAACGAGTACACATACCGTTGTAATCGGGCGAGTTTCTACTTTCAGATGCAACAGGAATTTTTGGGTTAGGTCAATCCGTTCGCGAGATATGGGAGTTTGAAGCTATGATATGGTTGAAAAGACAACAAATTTTTCGCAATTCTGCTGCTCCAAACGCTTAACCACAATGGCCGAGGGAAAAAGTACACATACTGTTGTAATCGGGCGAGTTTCTACTTTGAGATGCAATAGGAATTTTAGGGTTAGGTCAATCCGTTCGCGAGATATGGGAGTTTGAAGCCAAGAAATGGTTGAGGAGGCACAAAATTTTTCGCAATTCTGCTGCTCCAAACGCTTAACCAGAATGGCCTAGGGAAAAAATACACATACCTTTGTAATCGGGCGAGTTTCTACTTTCAGACGCAGCAGGAATTTTTTGTTTGGTCAATCCGTTCGCGAGATATGGGATTTTGAAACCAAGAAATGGTTGAGAAGGCACAAAATTTTTCGCAATTCAGCTGCTGTAAACGCTTAACCAGTATGGCCTAGGGAAAAAATACACATACCTTTGTAATCGGGCGAGTTTCTACTTTCAGACGCAGCAGGAATTTTTGGGTTTGGTCAATCCGTTCGCGAGATAAGGGAGTTTGAAGCCAAGAAATGGTTGAGAAGGCAAAAAATTTTTCGCATTTCTGCCGCTCCAAACGCTTAACCAGAATGGCCTGGGGAAAAAATACCCATACCGTTGTAATCGGGCGAGTTTCTACTTTCAGATGCAATAGGAATTTTTGGGTTAGGTCAATCCGTTCGCGACATATGGGAGTTTGAAGCTATGAAATGGTTGAGAAGACAACAAATTTTTCGCAATTCTGCTGCTCCAAACGCTTAACCAGAATGGCCTAGGGCAAAAATACACATACCGTTGTACTCGGGCAAGTTTGTACTTTCAGATGCAATAGGAATTTTTGGATTAGGTCAATCCGTTCGCGAGATATGGGAGTTTGAAGCCAAGAAATGGTTGAGAAGGCACAACATTTTTCGCACTTCTGTTGCTCCAAACGCTTAACCAGAATGGCCTGGGGAAAAAATACACGTAAGGTTGTAATCGGGCAAGTTTCTACTTTCAGACGCAGCAGGAATTTTTGGTATGGTCAATCCGTTCGCGAGATATGGGAGTTTGAAGCCAAGAAATGGTTGAGAAGGCAAAAAATTTTTCGCAATTCTGCTGCTCCAAACGCTTAACCAGAATGGCCTAGGGAAAAAATACACATACCGTTGTAATCGGGCAAGTTTCTACTTTCAGACGCAGCAGGAATTTTTGGGTATGGTCAATCCGTTCGCGAGATATGGGAGTTTGAAGCCAAGAAACGTTTGAGAAGACAACAAATTTTTCGCAATTCTGCTGCTCCAAACGCTTAACCAGAATGGCCTAGAGAAAAAATACACATACCGTTGCAATCGGGCGAGTTTCTAGTTTCATACGCAATAGGAATTTTAGGGTTAGGTCAATCCGTTCGCGAGATATGGGAGTTTGAAGCCAAGAAATTGTTGAGGAGGCACAAAATTTTTCGCAATTCTGCTGCCCCAAACGCTTAACCAGAATGGTCTAGGGAAAAAATACACATACCTTTGTATTCGGGCGAGCTTCTACTTTCAGACGCAGCAGGAATTTTTTGTTTGGTCAGTCCGTTCGCGAGATATGGGATTTTGAAACCAAGAAATGGTTGAGAAGGCACAAAATTTTTCGCAATTCAGCTGCTCTAAACGCTTAACCAGTATGGCCTAGGGAAAAAATACACATACCTTTGTAATCGGGCGAGTTTCTACTTTCAGACGCAGCAGGAATTTTTGGGTTTGGTCAATCCGTTCGCGAGATAAGGGAGTTTGAAGCTAAGAAATGGTTGAGAAGGCAAAAAATTTTTCGCATTTCTGCCGCTCCAAACGCTTTTCCAGAATCGCCTAGGGAAAAAATACACATACCGTTGTAATCGGGCGAGTTTCTACTTTCGGACGCAGTAGGAATTTTTGGGTTTGGTCAATCCGTTCGCGAGATATGGGAGTTTGAAGCGAAGAAATGGTTGAGAAGACAACAAATTTTTCGCACTTCTGCTGCTCCAATGGCTTAACCAGAATGGCCTAGGGAAAAAATACACATACCGTTGTAATCGGGCGAGTTTCTACTTTCAGACGCAACAGGAATTTTTGGGTTTGGTCAATCCGTTCGTGAGATATGGGAGTTTGAAGCCAAGAAATGGTTGAAAAGACAACAAATTTTTCGCACTTCTGCTGCTCCAATCGCTTAACCAGAATGGCCCAGGGAAAAAATACACATACCGTTGCAATCGGGCGAGTTTCTACATTCATACGCAACAGGAATTTTTGGGTTAGGTCAATCCGTTCGCGAGATATGGGAGTTTGAAGCCAAGAAATGGTTGAGAAGGCAAAAAATTCTTCGCAATTCTGCTGCTCCAAACGCGTAACCAGAATGCCCTAGGAAACGAGTCCACATACCGTTGTAATCGGGCGAGTTTCTACTTTCAGATGCAATAGGAATTTTTGGGTTAGGTCAATCCGTTCGCGAGATATGGGAGTTTGAAGCCGAGAAATGGTTGAGAAGGCAAACAATTATTCGCAATTCTGCTGGTCCAAACGCTTAACCCGAATGGCCCAGGGAAAAAGTACACATACCGTTGTAATCGGGCGAGTTTCTACTTTCAGACTCAACAGGAATTTTTGGGTTAGGTCAATCCGTTCGCGAGATATGGGAGTTTGAAGCCAAGAAACGTTTGAGAAGGCAAAAAATTGTTCGCAATTCTGCTGCTCCAAACGCTTAACCAGAATGGCCTAGGGAAAAAATACATATACCGTTGTAATCGGGCGAGTTTCTACTTTCGGACGCAGTAGGAATTTTTGGGTTTGGTCAATCCGCTCGCGAGATATTGGAGTTTGAAGCGAAGAAATGGTTGAGAAGACAACAAATTTTTCGCAGTTCTGCTGCTCCAATCGCTTAACCAGAATGGCCTAGGGAAAAAATACACATACCGTTGCAATCGGGCGAGTTTCTACATTCATACACAACAGGAATTTTTGGATTAGGTCAATCCGTTCGCGAGATATGGGAGTTTGAAGCCAAGAAATGGTCGAGAAGGCAAAAAATTCTTCGCAATTCTGCTGCTCCAAACGCGTAACCAGAATGCCCTAGGGAACGAGTACACATACCGTTGTAATTGGGCGAGTTTCTACTTTCAGATGCAATAGGAATTTTTGGGTTAGGTCAATCCGTTCGCGAGATATGGGAGTTTGAAGCTATGAAATGGTTGAAAAGACAACAAATTTTTCGCAATTCTGCTGCTCCAAACGCTTAACCACAATGGCCGAGGGAAAAAGTACACATACTGTTGTAATCGGGCGAGTTTCTACTTTGAGATGCAATAGGAATTTTAGGGTTAGGTCAATCCGTTCGCTAGATATGGGAGTTTGAAGCCAAGAAATGGTTGAGGAGGCACAAAATTTTTCGCAATTCTGCTGCTCCAAACGCTTAACCAGAATGGCCTAGGGAACAAATACACATACCTTTGTAATCGGGCGAGTTTCTACTTTCAGACGCAGCAGGAATTTTTTGTTCGGTCAATCCGTTCGCGAGATATGGGATTTTGAAACCAAGAAATGGTTGAGAAGGCACAAAATTTTTCGCAATTCAGCTGCTGTAAACGCTTAACCAGTATGGCCCAGGGAAAAAATACACATACCTTTGTAATCGGGCGAGTTTCTACTTTCAGACGCAGCAGGAATTTTTGGATTTGGTCAATCCGTTCGCGAGATAAGGGAGTTTGAAGCCAAGAAATGGTTGAGAAGGCAAAAAATTTTTCGCATTTCTGCCGCTCCAAACGCTTAACCAGAATGGCCTGGGGAAAAAATACCCATACCGTTGTAATCGGGCGAGTTTCTACTTTCAGATGCAATAGGAATTTTTGGGTTAGGTCAATCCGTTCGCGACATATGGGAGTTTGAAGCTATGAAATGGTTGAGAAGACAACAAATTTTTCGCAATTCTGCTGCTCCAAACGCTTAACCAGAATGGCCTAGGGAAGAAGTACACATACTGTTGTAATCGGGCGAGTTTCGACTTTGAGATGCAATAGGAATTTTAGGGTTAGGTCAATCCGTTCGCGAGATATGTGAGTTTGAAGCCAAGAAATGGTTGAGGAGGCACAAAATTTTTCGCAATTCTGCTGCTCCAAACGCTTAACCAGAATGGCCTAGGGAAAAAATACACATACCGTTGTAATCGGGCGAGTTTCTACTTTCAGACGCAGCAGCATTTTTTGGGTTTGGTCAATCCGTTCGCGAGATGTGGGAGTTTGAAGCCAAGAAATGGTCGAGAGGGCAAAAAATTTTTTCGCAATTCTGCTGCTCCAAACGCTTAACCAGAATGGCCTAGGGCAAAAATACACATACCGTTGTACTCGGGCAAGTTTGTACTTTCAGATGCAATAGGAATTTTTGGATTAGGTCAATCCGTTCGCGAGATATGGGAGTTTGAAGCCAAGAAATGGTTGAGAAGGCACAACATTTTTCGCACTTCTGTTGCTCCAAACGCTTAACCAGAATGGCCTGGGGAAAAAATACACGGAAGGTTGTAATCGGGCAAGTTTCTACTTTCAGACGCAGCAGGAATTTTTGGGTATGGTCAATCCGTTCGCGAGATATGGGAGTTTGAAGCCAAGAAATGGTTGAGAAGGCAAAAAATTTTTCGCAATTCTGCTGCTCCAAACGCTTAACCAGAATGGCCTAGGGAAAAAATACACATACCGTTGTAATCGGGCAAGTTTCTACATTCAGACGCAGCAGGAATTTTTGGGTATGGTCAATCCGTTCGCGAGATATGGGAGTTTGAAGCCAAGAAACGTTTGAGAAGACAACAAATTTTTCGCAATTCTGCTGCTCCAAACGCTTAACCAGAATGGCCTAGAGAAAAAATACACATACCGTTGCAATCGGGCGAGTTTCTAGTTTCATACGCAATAGGAATTTTAGGGTTAGGTCAATCCGTTCGCGAGATATGGGAGTTTGAAGCCAAGAAATGGTTGAGGAGGCACAAAATTTTTCGCAATTCTGCTGCCCCAAACGCTTAACCAGAATGGTCTAGGGAAAAAATACACATACCTTTGTATTCGGGCGAGCTTCTACTTTCAGACGCAGCAGGAATTTTTTGTTTGGTCAGTCCGTTCGCGAGATAAGGGAGTTTGAAGCCGAGAAATGGTTGAGAAGGCAAACAATTATTCGCAATTCTGCTGCTCCAAACGCTTAACCAGAATGGCCTAGGGAAAAAATACACATACCGTTGTAATCGGGCGAGTTTCTACTTTCAGACTCAACAGGAATTTTTGGGTTAGGTCAATCCGTTCGCGAGATATGGGAGTTTGAAGCCAAGAAACGTTTGAGAAGGCAAAAAATTGTTCGCAATTCTGCTGCTCCAAACGCTTAACCAGAATGGCCTAGGGAAAAAATACACATACCGTTGTAATCGGGCGAGTTTCTACTTTCGGACGCAGTAGGAATTTTTGGGTTTGGTCAATCCGCTCGCGAGATATTGGAGTTTGAAGCGAAGAAATGGTTGAGAAGACAACAAATTTTTCGCAGTTCTGCTGCTCCAATCGCTTAACCAGAATGGCCTAGGGAAAAAATACACATACCGTTGCAATCGGGCGAGTTTCTACATTCATACACAACAGGAATTTTTGGATTAGGTCAATCCGTTCGCGAGATATGGGAGTTTGAAGCCAAGAAATGGTCGAGAAGGCAAAAAATTCTTCGCAATTCTGCCGCTCCAAACGCGTAACCAGAATGCCCTAGGGAACGAGTACACATACCGTTGTAATCGGGCGAGTTTCTACTTTCAGATGCAACAGGAATTTTTGGGTTAGGTCAATCCGTTCGCGAGATATGGGAGTTTGAAGCTATGATATGGTTGAAAAGACAACAAATTTTTCGCAATTCTGCTGCTCCAAACGCTTAACCACAATG
Source organism: Ptiloglossa arizonensis (assembly GCF_051014685.1). Classification (NCBI taxonomy): domain Eukaryota; kingdom Metazoa; phylum Arthropoda; class Insecta; order Hymenoptera; family Colletidae; genus Ptiloglossa; species Ptiloglossa arizonensis. Next base: position 53,114 of record NW_027479526.1, read on the forward strand.
GCCGAGGGAAAAAGTACACATACTGTTGTAATCGGGCGAGTTTCTACTTTGAGATGCAATAGGAATTTTAGGGTTAGGTCAATCCGTTCGCGAGATATGGGAGTTTGAAGCCAAGAAATGGTTGAGGAGGCACAAAATTTTTCGCAATTCTGCTGCTCCAAACGCTTAACCAGAATGGCCTAGGGAAAAAATACACATACCTTTGTAATCGGGCGAGTTTCTACTTTCAGACGCAGCAGGAATTTTTTGTTTGGTCAATCCGTTCGCGAGATATGGGATTTTGAAACCAAGAAATGGTTGAGAAGGCACAAAATTTTTCGCAATTCAGCTGCTGTAAACGCTTAACCAGTATGGCCTAGGGAAAAAATACACATACCTTTGTAATCGGGCGAGTTTCTACTTTCAGACGCAGCAGGAATTTTTGGGTTTGGTCAATCCGTTCGCGAGATAAGGGAGTTTGAAGCCAAGAAATGGTTGAGAAGGCAAAAAATTTTTCGCATTTCTGCCGCTCCAAACGCTTAACCAGAATGGCCTGGGGAAAAAATACCCATACCGTTGTAATCGGGCGAGTTTCTACTTTCAGATGCAATAGGAATTTTTGGGTTAGGTCAATCCGTTCGCGACATATGGGAGTTTGAAGCTATGAAATGGTTGAGAAGACAACAAATTTTTCGCAATTCTGCTGCTCCAAACGCTTAACCAGAATGGCCTAGGGCAAAAATACACATACCGTTGTACTCGGGCAAGTTTGTACTTTCAGATGCAATAGGAATTTTTGGATTAGGTCAATCCGTTCGCGAGATATGGGAGTTTGAAGCCAAGAAATGGTTGAGAAGGCACAACATTTTTCGCACTTCTGTTGCTCCAAACGCTTAACCAGAATGGCCTGGGGAAAAAATACACGTAAGGTTGTAATCGGGCAAGTTTCTACTTTCAGACGCAGCAGGAATTTTTGGTATGGTCAATCCGTTCGCGAGATATGGGAGTTTGAAGCCAAGAAATGGTTGAGAAGGCAAAAAATTTTTCGCAATTCTGCTGCTCCAAACGCTTAACCAGAATGGCCTAGGGAAAAAATACACATACCGTTGTAATCGGGCAAGTTTCTACTTTCAGACGCAGCAGGAATTTTTGGGTATGGTCAATCCGTTCGCGAGATATGGGAGTTTGAAGCCAAGAAACGTTTGAGAAGACAACAAATTTTTCGCAATTCTGCTGCTCCAAACGCTTAACCAGAATGGCCTAGGGAAAAAATACACATACCGTTGCAATCGGGCGAGTTTCTACATTCATACACAACAGGAATTTTTGGATTAGGTCAATCCGTTCGCGAGATATGGGAGTTTGAAGCCAAGAAATGGTCGAGAAGGCAAAAAATTCTTCGCAATTCTGCTGCTCCAAACGCGTAACCAGAATGCCCTAGGGAACGAGTACACATACCGTTGTAATTGGGCGAGTTTCTACTTTCAGATGCAATAGGAATTTTTGGGTTAGGTCAATCCGTTCGCGAGATATGGGAGTTTGAAGCTATGAAATGGTTGAAAAGACAACAAATTTTTCGCAATTCTGCTGCTCCAAACGCTTAACCACAATGGCCGAGGGAAAAAGTACACATACTGTTGTAATCGGGCGAGTTTCTACTTTGAGATGCAATAGGAATTTTAGGGTTAGGTCAATCCGTTCGCTAGATATGGGAGTTTGAAGCCAAGAAATGGTTGAGGAGGCACAAAATTTTTCGCAATTCTGCTGCTCCAAACGCTTAACCAGAATGGCCTAGGGAACAAATACACATACCTTTGTAATCGGGCGAGTTTCTACTTTCAGACGCAGCAGGAATTTTTTGTTCGGTCAATCCGTTCGCGAGATATGGGATTTTGAAACCAAGAAATGGTTGAGAAGGCACAAAATTTTTCGCAATTCAGCTGCTGTAAACGCTTAACCAGTATGGCCCAGGGAAAAAATACACATACCTTTGTAATCGGGCGAGTTTCTACTTTCAGACGCAGCAGGAATTTTTGGATTTGGTCAATCCGTTCGCGAGATAAGGGAGTTTGAAGCCAAGAAATGGTTGAGAAGGCAAAAAATTTTTCGCATTTCTGCCGCTCCAAACGCTTAACCAGAATGGCCTGGGGAAAAAATACCCATACCGTTGTAATCGGGCGAGTTTCTACTTTCAGATGCAATAGGAATTTTTGGGTTAGGTCAATCCGTTCGCGACATATGGGAGTTTGAAGCTATGAAATGGTTGAGAAGACAACAAATTTTTCGCAATTCTGCTGCTCCAAACGCTTAACCAGAATGGCCTAGGGAAGAAGTACACATACTGTTGTAATCGGGCGAGTTTCGACTTTGAGATGCAATAGGAATTTTAGGGTTAGGTCAATCCGTTCGCGAGATATGTGAGTTTGAAGCCAAGAAATGGTTGAGGAGGCACAAAATTTTTCGCAATTCTGCTGCTCCAAACGCTTAACCAGAATGGCCTAGGGAAAAAATACACATACCGTTGTAATCGGGCGAGTTTCTACTTTCAGACGCAGCAGCATTTTTTGGGTTTGGTCAATCCGTTCGCGAGATGTGGGAGTTTGAAGCCAAGAAATGGTCGAGAGGGCAAAAAATTTTTTCGCAATTCTGCTGCTCCAAACGCTTAACCAGAATGGCCTAGGGCAAAAATACACATACCGTTGTACTCGGGCAAGTTTGTACTTTCAGATGCAATAGGAATTTTTGGATTAGGTCAATCCGTTCGCGAGATATGGGAGTTTGAAGCCAAGAAATGGTTGAGAAGGCACAACATTTTTCGCACTTCTGTTGCTCCAAACGCTTAACCAGAATGGCCTGGGGAAAAAATACACGGAAGGTTGTAATCGGGCAAGTTTCTACTTTCAGACGCAGCAGGAATTTTTGGGTATGGTCAATCCGTTCGCGAGATATGGGAGTTTGAAGCCAAGAAATGGTTGAGAAGGCAAAAAATTTTTCGCAATTCTGCTGCTCCAAACGCTTAACCAGAATGGCCTAGGGAAAAAATACACATACCGTTGTAATCGGGCAAGTTTCTACATTCAGACGCAGCAGGAATTTTTGGGTATGGTCAATCCGTTCGCGAGATATGGGAGTTTGAAGCCAAGAAACGTTTGAGAAGACAACAAATTTTTCGCAATTCTGCTGCTCCAAACGCTTAACCAGAATGGCCTAGAGAAAAAATACACATACCGTTGCAATCGGGCGAGTTTCTAGTTTCATACGCAATAGGAATTTTAGGGTTAGGTCAATCCGTTCGCGAGATATGGGAGTTTGAAGCCAAGAAATGGTTGAGGAGGCACAAAATTTTTCGCAATTCTGCTGCCCCAAACGCTTAACCAGAATGGTCTAGGGAAAAAATACACATACCTTTGTATTCGGGCGAGCTTCTACTTTCAGACGCAGCAGGAATTTTTTGTTTGGTCAGTCCGTTCGCGAGATAAGGGAGTTTGAAGCCGAGAAATGGTTGAGAAGGCAAACAATTATTCGCAATTCTGCTGCTCCAAACGCTTAACCAGAATGGCCTAGGGAAAAAATACACATACCGTTGTAATCGGGCGAGTTTCTACTTTCAGACTCAACAGGAATTTTTGGGTTTGGTCAATCCGCTCGCGAGATATGGGAGTTTGAAGCCAAGAAATGGTTGAGGAGGCACAAAATTTTTCGCAATTCTGCTGCTCCAAACGCTTAACCAGAATGGCCTAGGGAAAAAATACACATACCGTTGTAATCGGGCGAGTTTCTACTTTCGGACGCAGTAGGAATTTTTGGGTTTGGTCAATCCGCTCGCGAGATATTGGAGTTTGAAGCGAAGAAATGGTTGAGAAGACAACAAATTTTTCGCAGTTCTGCTGCTCCAATCGCTTAACCAGAATGGCCTAGGGAAAAAATACACATACCGTTGCAATCGGGCGAGTTTCTACATTCATACACAACAGGAATTTTTGGATTAGGTCAATCCGTTCGCGAGATATGGGAGTTTGAAGCCAAGAAATGGTCGAGAAGGCAAAAAATTCTTCGCAATTCTGCCGCTCCAAACGCGTAACCAGAATGCCCTAGGGAACGAGTACACATACCGTTGTAATCGGGCGAGTTTCTACTTTCAGATGCAACAGGAATTTTTGGGTTAGGTCAATCCGTTCGCGAGATATGGGAGTTTGAAGCTATGATATGGTTGAAAAGACAACAAATTTTTCGCAATTCTGCTGCTCCAAACGCTTAACCACAATGGCCGAGGGAAAAAGTACACATACTGTTGTAATCGGGCGAGTTTCTACTTTGAGATGCAATAGGAATTTTAGGGTTAGGTCAATCCGTTCGCGAGATATGGGAGTTTGAAGCCAAGAAATGGTTGAGGAGGCACAAAATTTTTCGCAATTCTGCTGCTCCAAACGCTTAACCAGAATGGCCTAGGGAAAAAATACACATACCTTTGTAATCGGGCGAGTTTCTACTTTCAGACGCAGCAGGAATTTTTTGTTTGGTCAATCCGTTCGCGAGATATGGGATTTTGAAACCAAGAAATGGTTGAGAAGGCACAAAATTTTTCGCAATTCAGCTGCTGTAAACGCTTAACCAGTATGGCCTAGGGAAAAAATACACATACCTTTGTAATCGGGCGAGTTTCTACTTTCAGACGCAGCAGGAATTTTTGGGTTTGGTCAATCCGTTCGCGAGATAAGGGAGTTTGAAGCCAAGAAATGGTTGAGAAGGCAAAAAATTTTTCGCATTTCTGCCGCTCCAAACGCTTAACCAGAATGGCCTGGGGAAAAAATACCCATACCGTTGTAATCGGGCGAGTTTCTACTTTCAGATGCAATAGGAATTTTTGGGTTAGGTCAATCCGTTCGCGACATATGGGAGTTTGAAGCTATGAAATGGTTGAGAAGACAACAAATTTTTCGCAATTCTGCTGCTCCAAACGCTTAACCAGAATGGCCTAGGGCAAAAATACACATACCGTTGTACTCGGGCAAGTTTGTACTTTCAGATGCAATAGGAATTTTTGGATTAGGTCAATCCGTTCGCGAGATATGGGAGTTTGAAGCCAAGAAATGGTTGAGAAGGCACAACATTTTTCGCACTTCTGTTGCTCCAAACGCTTAACCAGAATGGCCTGGGGAAAAAATACACGTAAGGTTGTAATCGGGCAAGTTTCTACTTTCAGACGCAGCAGGAATTTTTGGTATGGTCAATCCGTTCGCGAGATATGGGAGTTTGAAGCCAAGAAATGGTTGAGAAGGCAAAAAATTTTTCGCAATTCTGCTGCTCCAAACGCTTAACCAGAATGGCCTAGGGAAAAAATACACATACCGTTGTAATCGGGCAAGTTTCTACTTTCAGACGCAGCAGGAATTTTTGGGTATGGTCAATCCGTTCGCGAGATATGGGAGTTTGAAGCCAAGAAACGTTTGAGAAGACAACAAATTTTTCGCAATTCTGCTGCTCCAAACGCTTAACCAGAATGGCCTAGAGAAAAAATACACATACCGTTGCAATCGGGCGAGTTTCTAGTTTCATACGCAATAGGAATTTTAGGGTTAGGTCAATCCGTTCGCGAGATATGGGAGTTTGAAGCCAAGAAATGGTTGAGGAGGCACAAAATTTTTCGCAATTCTGCTGCCCCAAACGCTTAACCAGAATGGTCTAGGGAAAAAATACACATACCTTTGTATTCGGGCGAGCTTCTACTTTCAGACGCAGCAGGAATTTTTTGTTTGGTCAGTCCGTTCGCGAGATATGGGATTTTGAAACCAAGAAATGGTTGAGAAGGCACAAAATTTTTCGCAATTCAGCTGCTCTAAACGCTTAACCAGTATGGCCTAGGGAAAAAATACACATACCTTTGTAATCGGGCGAGTTTCTACTTTCAGACGCAGCAGGAATTTTTGGGTTTGGTCAATCCGTTCGCGAGATAAGGGAGTTTGAAGCTAAGAAATGGTTGAGAAGGCAAAAAATTTTTCGCATTTCTGCCGCTCCAAACGCTTTTCCAGAATCGCCTAGGGAAAAAATACACATACCGTTGTAATCGGGCGAGTTTCTACTTTCGGACGCAGTAGGAATTTTTGGGTTTGGTCAATCCGTTCGCGAGATATGGGAGTTTGAAGCGAAGAAATGGTTGAGAAGACAACAAATTTTTCGCACTTCTGCTGCTCCAATGGCTTAACCAGAATGGCCTAGGGAAAAAATACACATACCGTTGTAATCGGGCGAGTTTCTACTTTCAGACGCAACAGGAATTTTTGGGTTTGGTCAATCCGTTCGTGAGATATGGGAGTTTGAAGCCAAGAAATGGTTGAAAAGACAACAAATTTTTCGCACTTCTGCTGCTCCAATCGCTTAACCAGAATGGCCCAGGGAAAAAATACACATACCGTTGCAATCGGGCGAGTTTCTACATTCATACGCAACAGGAATTTTTGGGTTAGGTCAATCCGTTCGCGAGATATGGGAGTTTGAAGCCAAGAAATTGTTGAGAAGGCAAAAAATTCTTCGCAATTCTGCTGCTCCAAACGCGTAACCAGAATGCCCTAGGGAACGAGTACACATACCGTTGTAATCGGGCGAGTTTCTACTTTCAGATGCAATAGGAATTTTTGGGTTAGGTCAATCCGTTCGCGAGATATGGGAGTTTGAAGCCGAGAAATGGTTGAGAAGGCAAACAATTATTCGCAATTCTGCTGGTCCAAACGCTTAACCCGAATGGCCCAGGGAAAAAGTACACATACCGTTGTAATCGGGCGAGTTTCTACTTTCAGACTCAACAGGAATTTTTGGGTTAGGTCAATCCGTTCGCGAGATATGGGAGTTTGAAGCCAAGAAACGTTTGAGAAGGCAAAAAATTGTTCGCAATTCTGCTGCTCCAAACGCTTAACCAGATTGGCCTAGGGAAAAAATACACATACCGTTGTAATCGGGCGAGTTTCTACTTTCGGACGCAGTAAGAATTTTTGGGTTTGGTCAATCCGCTCGCGAGATATTGGAGTTTGAAGCGAAGAAATGGTTGAGAAGACAACAAATTTTTCGCAGTTCTGCTGCTCCAATCGCTTAACCAGAATGGCCTAGGGAAAAAATACACATACCGTTGCAATCGGGCGAGTTTCTACATTCATACACAACAGGAATTTTTGGATTAGGTCAATCCGTTCGCGAGATATGGGAGTTTGAAGCCAAGAAATGGTTGAGAAGGCAAAAAATTCTTCGCAATTCTGCTGCTCCAAACGCGTAACCAGAATGCCCTAGGGAACGAGTACCCATACCGTTGTAATCGGGCGAGTTTCTACTTTCAGATGCAATAGGAATTTTTGGGTTAGGTGAATCCGTTCGCGAGATATGGGAGTTTGAAGCTATGAAATGGTTGAAAAGACAACAAATTTTTCGCAATTCTGCTGTTCCAAACGCTTAACCACAATGGCCGAGGGAAAAAGTACACATACTGTTGTAATCGGGCGAGTTTCTACTTTGAGATGCAATAGGAATTTTAGGGTTAGGTCAATCCGTTCGCGAGATATGGGAGTTTGAAGCCAAGAAATGGTTGAGGAGGCACAAAATTTTTCGCAATTCTGCTGCTCCAAACGCTTAACCAGAATGGCCTAGGGAAAAAATACACATACCTTTGTAATCGGGCGAGTTTCTACTTTCAGACGCAGCAGGAATTTTTTGTTTGGTCAATCCGTTCGCGAGATATGGGATTTTGAAACCAAGAAATGGTTGAGGAGGCACAAAATTTTTCGCAATTCAGCTGCTGTAAACGCTTAACCAGTATGGCCTAGGGAAAAAATACACATACCTTTGTAATCGGGCGAGTTTCTACTTTCAGACGCAGCAGGAATTTTTGGGTTTGGTCAATCCGTTCGCGAGATAAGGGTGTTTGAAGCCAAGAAATGGTTGAGAAGGCAAAAAATTTTTCGCATTTCTGCCGCTCCAAACGCTTAACCAGAATGGCCTGGGGAAAAAATACCCATACCGTTGTAATCGGGCGAGTTTCTACTTTCAGATGCAATAGGAATTTTTGGGTTAGGTCAATCCGTTCGCGACATATGGGAGTTTGAAGCTATGAAATGGTTGAGAAGACAACAAATTTTTCGCAATTCTGCTGCTCCAAACGCTTAACCAGAATGGCCTAGGGAAGAAGTACACATACTGTTGTAATCGGGCGAGTTTCGACTTTGAGATGCAATAGGAATTTTAGGGTTAGGTCAATCCGTTCGCGAGATATGTGAGTTTGAAGCCAAGAAATGGTTGAGGAGGCACAAAATTTTTCGCAATTCTGCTGCTCCAAACGCTTAACCAGAATGGCCTAGGGAAAAAATACACATACCGTTGTAATCGGGCGAGTTTCTACTTTCAGACGCAGCAGCATTTTTTGGGTTTGGTCAATCCGTTCGCGAGATGTGGGAGTTTGAAGCCAAGAAATGGTCGAGAGGGCAAAAAATTTTTTCGCAATTCTGCTGCTCCAAACGCTTAACCAGAATGGCCTAGGGCAAAAATACACATACCGTTGTACTCGGGCAAGTTTGTACTTTCAGATGCAATAGGAATTTTTGGATTAGGTCAATCCGTTCGCGAGATATGGGAGTTTGAAGCCAAGAAATGGTTGAGAAGGCACAACATTTTTCGCACTTCTGTTGCTCTAAACGCTTAACCAGAATGGCCTGGGGAAAAAATACACGTAAGTTTGTAATCGGGCAAGTTTCTACTTTCAGACGCAACAGGAATTTTTGGGTATGGTCAATCCGTTCGCGAGATATGGGAGTTTGAAGCCAAGAAATGGTTGAGAAGGCAAAAAATTTTTCGCAATTCTGCTGCTCCAAACGCTTAACCAGAATGGCCTAGGGAAAAAATACACATACCGTTGTATTCGGGCGAGCTTCTACTTTCAGACGCAGCAGGAATTTTTTGTTTGGTCAGTCCGTTCGCGAGATATGGGATTTTGAAACCAAGAAATGGTTGAGAAGGCACAAAATTTTTCGCAATTCAGCTGCTCTAAACGCTTAACCAGTATGGCCTAGGGAAAAAATACACATACCTTTGTAATCGGGCGAGTTTCTACTTTCAGACGCAGCAGGAATTTTTGGGTTTGGTCAATCCGTTCGCGAGATAAGGGAGTTTGAAGCCAAGAAATGGTTGAGAAGGCAAAAAATTTTTCGCATTTCTGCCGCTCCAAACGCTTAACCAGAATGGCCTGGGGAAAAAATACCCATACCGTTGTAATCGGGCGAGTTTCTACTTTCAGATGCAATAGGAATTTTTGGGTTAGGTCAATCCGTTCGCGACATATGGGAGTTTGAAGCTATGAAATGGTTGAGAAGACAACAAATTTTTCGCAATTCTGCTGCTCCAAACGCTTAACCAGAATGGCCTAGGGCAAAAATACACATACCGTTGTACTCGGGCAAGTTTGTACTTTCAGATGCAATAGGAATTTTTGGATTAGGTCAATCCGTTCGCGAGATATGGGAGTTTGAAGCCAAGAAATGGTTGAGAAGGCACAACATTTTTCGCACTTCTGTTGCTCCAAACGCTTAACCAGAATGGCCTGGGGAAAAAATACACGTAAGGTTGTAATCGGGCAAGTTTCTACTTTCAGACGCAGCAGGAATTTTTGGGTATGGTCAATCCGTTCGCGAGATATGGGAGTTTGAAGCCAAGAAATGGTTGAGAAGGCAAAAAATTTTTCGCAATTCTGCTGCTCCAAACGCTTAACCAGAATGGCCTAGGGAAAAAATACACATACCGTTGTAATCGGGCAAGTTTCTACTTTCAGACGCAGCAGGAATTTTTGGGTATGGTCAATCCGTTCGCGAGGTATGGGAGTTTGAAGCCAAGAAACGTTTGAGAAGACAACAAATTTTTCGCAATTCTGCTGCTCCAAACGCTTAACCAGAATGGCCTAGAGAAAAAATACACATACCGTTGCAATCGGGCGAGTTTCTAGTTTCATACGCAATAGGAATTTTAGGGTTAGGTCAATCCGTTCGCGAGATATGGGAGTTTGAAGCCAAGAAATGGTTGAGGAGGCACAAAATTTTTCGCAATTCTGCTGCCCCAAACGCTTAACCAGAATGGTCTAGGGAAAAAATACACATACCTTTGTATTCGGGCGAGCTTCTACTTTCAGACGCAGCAGGAATTTTTTGTTTGGTCAGTCCGTTCGCGAGATATGGGATTTTGAAACCAAGAAATGGTTGAGAAGGCACAAAATTTTTCGCAATTCAGCTGCTCTAAACGCTTAACCAGTATGGCCTAGGGAAAAAATACACATACCTTTGTAATCGGGCGAGTTTCTACTTTCAGACGCAGCAGGAATTTTTGGGTTTGGTCAATCCGTTCGCGAGATAAGGGAGTTTGAAGCTAAGAAATGGTTGAGAAGGCAAAAAATTTTTCGCATTTCTGCCGCTCCAAACGCTTTTCCAGAATCGCCTAGGGAAAAAATACACATACCGTTGTAATCGGGCGAGTTTCTACTTTCGGACGCAGTAGGAATTTTTGGGTTTGGTCAATCTGTTCGCGAGATATGGGAGTTTGAAGCGAAGAAATGGTTGAGAAGACAACAAATTTTTCGCACTTCTGCTGCACCAATGGCTTAACCAGAATGGCCTAGGGAAAAAATACACATACCGTTGTAATCGGGCGAGTTTCTACTTTCAGACGCAACAGGAATTTTTGGGTTTGGTCAATCCGTTCGTGAGATATGGGAGTTTGAAGCCAAGAAATGGTTGAAAAGACAACAAATTTTTCGCACTTCTGCTGCTCCAATCGCTTAACCAGAATGGCCCAGGGAAAAAATACACATACCGTTGCAATCGGGCGAGTTTCTACATTCATACGCAACAGGAATTTTTGGGTTAGGTCAATCCGTTCGCGAGATATGGGAGTTTGAAGCCAAGAAATGGTTGAGAAGGCAAAAAATTCTTCGCAATTCTGCTGCTCCAAACGCGTAACCAGAATGCCCTAGGGAACGAGTACACATACCGTTGTAATCGGGCGAGTTTCTACTTTCAGATGCAATAGGAATTTTTGGGTTAGGTCAATCCGTTCGCGAGATATGGGAGTTTGAAGCCGAGAAATGGTTGAGAAGGCAAACAATTATTCGCAATTCTGCTGGTCCAAACGCTTAACCCGAATGGCCCAGGGAAAAAGTACACATACCGTTGTAATCGGGCGAGTTTCTACTTTCAGACTCAACAGGAATTTTTGGGTTAGGTCAATCCGTTCGCGAGATATGGGAGTTTGAAGCCAAGAAACGTTTGAGAAGGCATAAAATTGTTCGCAATTCTGCTGCTCCAAACGCTTAACCAGATTGGCCTAGGGAAAAAATACACATACCGTTGTAATCGGGCGAGTTTCTACTTTCGGACGCAGTAGGAATTTTTGGGTTTGGTCAATCCGCTCGCGAGATATTGGAGTTTGAAGCGAAGAAATGGTTGAGAAGACAACAAATTTTTCGCAGTTCTGCTGCTCCAATCGCTTAACCAGAATGGCCTAGGGAAAAAATACACATACCGTTGCAATCGGGCGAGTTTCTACATTCATACACAACAGGAATTTTTGGATTAGGTCAATCCGTTCGCGAGATATGGGAGTTTGAAGCCAAGAAATGGTTGAGAAGGCAAAAAATTCTTCGCAATTCTGCTGCTCCAAACGCGTAACCAGAATGCCCTAGGGAACGAGTACACATACCGTTGTAATCGGGCGAGTTTCTACTTTCAGATGCAATAGGAATTTTTGGGTTAGGTCAATCCGTTCGCGAGATATGGGAGTTTGAAGCTATGAAATGGTTGAAAAGACAACAAATTTTTCGCAATTCTGCTGTTCCAAACGCTTAACCACAATGGCCGAGGGAAAAAGTACACATACTGTTGTAATCGGGCGAGTTTCTACTTTGAGATGCAATAGGAATTTTAGGGTTAGGTCAATCCGTTCGCGAGATATGGGAGTTTGAAGCCAAGAAATGGTTGAGGAGGCACAAAATTTTTCGTAATTCTGCTGCTCCAAACGCTTAACCAGAATGGCCTAGGGAAAAAATACACATGCCTTTGTAATCGGGCGAGTTTCTACTTTCAGACGCAGCAGGAATTTTTTGTTTGGTCAATCCGTTCGCGAGATATGGGATTTTGAAACCAAGAAATGGTTGAGGAGGCACAAAATTTTTCGCAATTCAGCGGCTGTAAACGCTTAACCAGTATTGCCTAGGGAAAAAATACACATACCTTTGTAATCGGGCGAGTTTCTACTTTCAGACGCAGCAGGAATTTTTGGGTTTGGTCAATCCGTTCGCGAGATAAGGGAGTTTGAAGCCAAGAAATGGTTGAGAAGGCAAAAAATTTTTCGCATTTCTGCCGCTCCAAACGCTTAACCATAATGGCCTGGGGAAAAAATACCCATACCGTTGTAATCGGGCGAGTTTCTACTTTCAGATGCAATAGGAATTTTTGGGTTAGGTCAATCCGTTCGCGACATATGGGAGTTTGAAGCTATGAAATGGTTGAGAAGACAACAAATTTTTCGCAATTCTGCTGCTCCAAACGCTTAACCAGAATGGCCTAGGGAAGAAGTACACATACTGTTGTAATCGGGCGAGTTTCGACTTTGAGATGCAATAGGAATTTTAGGGTTAGGTCAATCCGTTCGCGAGATATGTGAGTTTGAAGCCAAGAAATGGTTGAGGAGGCACAAAATTTTTCGCAATTCTGCTGCTCCAAACGCTTAACCAGAATGGCCTAGGGAAAAAATACACATACCGTTGTAATCGGGCGAGTTTCTACTTTCAGACGCAGCAGCATTTTTTGGGTTTGGTCAATCCGTTCGCGAGATGTGGGAGTTTGAAGCCAAGAAATGGTTGAGAAGGCACAACATTTTTCGCACTTCTGTTGCTCTAAACGCTTAACCAGAATGGCCTGGGGAAAAAATACACGTAAGTTTGTAATCGGGCAAGTTTCTACTTTCAGACGCAGCAGGAATTTTTGGGTATGGTCAATCCGTTCGCGAGATATGGGAGTTTGAAGCCAAGAAATGGTTGAGAAGGCAAAAAATTTTTCGCAATTCTGCTGCTCCAAACGCTTAACCAGAATGGCCTAGGGAAAAAATACACATACCGTTGTATTCGGGCGAGCTTCTACTTTCAGACGCAGCAGGAATTTTTTGTTTGGTCAGTCCGTTCGCGAGATATGGGATTTTGAAACCAAGAAATGGTTGAGAAGGCACAAAATTTTTCGCAATTCAGCTGCTCTAAACGCTTAACCAGTATGGCCTAGGGAAAAAATACACATACTTTTGTAATCGGGCGAGTTTCTACTTTCAGACGCAGCAGGAATTTTTGGGTTTGGTCAATCCGTTCGCGAGATAAGGGAGTTTGAAGCCAAGAAATGGTTGAGAAGGCAAAAAATTTTTCGCATTTCTGCCGCTCCAAACGCTTTTCCAGAATCGCCTAGGGAAAAAATACACATACCGTTGTAATCGGGCGAGTTTCTACCTTCGGACGCAGTAGGAATTTTTGGGTTTGGTCAATCCGTTCGCGAGATATGGGAGTTTGAAGCGAAGAAATGGTTGAGAAGACAACAAACTTTTCGCACTTCTGCTGCTCCAATGGCTTAACCAGAATGGCCTAGGGAAAAAATACACATACCGTCGTAATCGGGCGAGTTTCTACTTTCAGACGCAACAGGAATTTTTGGGTTTGGTCAATCCGTTCGTGAGATATGGGAGTTTGAAGCCAAGAAATGGTTGAAAAGACAACAAATTTTTCGCACTTCTGCTGCTCCAATCGCTTAACCAGATTGGCCCAGGGAAAAAATACACATACCGTTGCAATCGGGCGAGTTTCTACATTCATCCGCAACAGGAATTTTTGGGTTAGGTCAATCCGTTCGCGAGATATGGGAGTTTGAAGCCAAGAAATGGTTGAGAAGGCAAAAAATTCTTCGCAATTCTGCTGCTCCAAACGCGTAACCAGAATGCCCTAGGGAACGAGTACACATACCGTTGTAATCGGGCGAGTTTCTACTTTCAGATGCAATAGGAATTTTTGGGTTAGGTCAATCCGTTCGCGAGATATGGGAGTTTGAAGCCGAGAAATGGTTGAGAAGGCAAACAATTATTCGCAATTCTGCTGGTCCAAACGCTTAACCCGAATGGCCCAGGGAAAAAGTACACATACCGTTGTAATCGGGCGAGTTTCTACTTTCAGACTCAACAGGAATTTTTGGGTTAGGTCAATCCGTTCGCGAGATATGGGAGTTTGAAGCCAAGAAACGTTTGAGAAGGCAAAAAATTGTTCGCAATTCTGCTGCTCCAAACGCTTAACCAGAATGGCCTAGGGAAAAAATACACATACCGTTGTAATCGGGCGAGTTTCTACTTTCGGACGCAGTAGGAATTTTTGGGTTTGGTCAATCCGCTCGCGAGATATTGGAGTTTGAAGCGAAGAAATGGTTGAGAAGACAACAAATTATTCGCAGTTCTGCTGCTCCAATCGCTTAACCAGAATGGCCTAGGGAAAAAATACACATACCGTTGCAATCTGGCGAGTTTCTACATTCATACACAACAGGAATTTTTGGATTAGGTCAATCCGTTCGCGAGATATGGGAGTTTGAAGCCAAGAAATGGTTGAGAAGGCAAAAAATTCTTCGCAATTCTGCTGCTCCAAACGCGTAACCAGAATGCCCTAGGGAACGAGTACACATACCGTTGTAATCGGGCGAGTTTCTACTTTCAGATGCAATAGGAATTTTTGGGTTAGGTCAATCCGTTCGCGAGATATGGGAGTTTGAAGCTATGAAATGGTTGAAAAGACAACAAATTTTTCGCAATTCTGCTGCTCCAAACGCTTAACCAGAATGGCCTAGGGAAAAAGTACACATACTGTTGTAATCGGGCGAGTTTCTACTTTGAGATGCAATAGGAATTTTAGGGTTAGGTCAATCCGTTCGCGAGATATGGGAGTTTGAAGCCAAGAAATGGTGGAGGAGGCACAACATTTTTCGCAATTCTGCTGCTCCAAACGCTCAACCAGAATGGCCTAGGGAAAAAATACACATACCGTTGTAATCGGGAGAGTTTCTACTTTCGGACGCAGTAGGAATTTTTGGGTTTTGTCAATCCGTTCGTGAGATATGGGAGTTTGAAGCCAAGAAATGGTTGAAAAGACAACAAATTTTTCGCACTTCTGCAGCTCCAATCGCTTAACCAGAATGGCCCAGGGAAAAAATACACATACCGTTGCAATCGGGCGAGTTTCTACATTCATACGCAACAGGAATTTTTGGGTTAGGTCAATCCGTTCGCGAGATATGGGAGTTTGAAGCCAAGAAATGGTTGAGAAGGCAAAAAATTTTTCGCAATTCTGCTGCTCCAAACGCTTAACCAGAATGGCATAGGGAAAAAATAAACATACCGTTGTAATCGGGCGAGTTCCTACTTTCAGATGTAATAGGAATTTTTGGGTTAGGTCAATCCGTTCGCGAGATGTGGGAGTTTGAAGCTAAGAAATGGTGGAGAAGAGAACAAATTTTTCGCAATTCTGGTGCTCGAAACGCTTCACCAGAAAGGCCTAGGGGAAAAATACCCATACCGTTATAATCGGGCGAGTTTCTACTTTCAGATGCATTAGGAATTTTTGGGTTAGGTCAATCCGTTCGCGAGATATGGGAGTTTGAAGCTAAGAAATGGTGGAGAAGAGAACAAATTTTTCGCAATTCTGGTGCTCGAAACGCTTAACCAGAAAGGCCTAGGGGAAAAATACCCATACCGTTATAATCGGGCGAGTTTCTACTTTCAGATGCAATAGGAATTTTTGGGTTAGGTCAATCAGCTCGCGAGATATGGGAGTTTGAAGCCAAGAAATGGTTGAGAAGGCAAAAAATTCTTCGCAATTCTGTTGCTCCAAACGCTTAACCAGAATCGCCTAGGGAAAAAATACACATACCGTTGTAATCGGGCGAGTTTCTACTTTCGGACGCAGTAGGAATTTTTGGGTTTGGTCAATCCGTTCGCGAGATATGGGAGTTTGAAGCCAAGAAATGGTTGAGGAGGCACAAAATTTTTCGCAATTCTGCTGCTCCAAACGCTTAACCAGAATGGCCTAGGGAAAAAATACACATACCTTTGTAACCGGGCGAGTTTCTACTTTCAGACGCAGCAGGAATTTTTTGTTTGGTCAATCCGTTCGCGAGATATGGGATTTTGAAACCAAGAAATGGTTGAGAAGGCACAAAATTTTTCGCAATTCAGCTGCTCTAAACGCTTAACCAGTATGGCCTAGGGAAAAATACACATACCTTTGTAATCGGGCGAGTTTCTACTTTCAGACGCAGCAGGAATTTTTGGGTTTGGTCAATCCGTTCGCGAGATAAGGGAGTTTGAAGCCAAGAAATGGTTGAGAAGGCAAAAAATTTTTCGCATTTCTGCCGCTCCAAACGCTTAACCAGAATGGCCTGGGGAAAAAATACCCATACCGTTGTAATCGGGCGAGTTTCTACTTTCAGATGCAATAGGAATTTTTGGGTTAGGTCAATCCGTTCGCGACATATGGGAGTTTGAAGCTATGAAATGGTTGAGAAGACAACAAATTTTTCGCAATTCTGCTGCTCCAAACGCTTAACCAGAATGGCCTAGGGCAAAAATACACATACCGTTGTACTCGGGCAAGTTTGTACTTTCAGATGCAATAGGAATTTTTGGATTAGGTCAATCCGTTCGCGAGATATGGGAGTTTGAAGCCAAGAAATGGTTGAGAAGGCACAACATTTTTCGCACTTCTGTTGCTCCAAACGCTTAACCAGAATGGCCTGGGGAAAAAATACACGTAAGGTTGTAATCGGGCAAGTTTCTACTTTCAGACGCAGCAGGAATTTTTGGGTATGGTCAATCCGTTCGCGAGATATGGGAGTTTGAAGCCAAGAAATGGTTGAGAAGGCAAAAAATTTTTCGCAATTCTGCTGCTCCAAACGCTTAACCAGAATGGCCTAGGGAAAAAATACACATACCGTTGTAATCGGGCAAGTTTCTACTTTCAGACGCAGCAGGAATTTTTGGGTATGGTCAATCCGTTCGCGAGATATGGGAGTTTGAAGCCAAGAAACGTTTGAGAAGACAACAAATTTTTCGCAATTCTGCTGCTCCAAACGCTTAACCAGAATGGCCTAGAGAAAAAATACACATACCGTTGCAATCGGGCGAGTTTCTAGTTTCATACGCAATAGGAATTTTAGGGTTAGGTCAATCCGTTCGCGAGATATGGGAGTTTGAAGCCAAGAAATGGTTGAGGAGGCACAAAATTTTTCGCAATTCTGCTGCCCCAAACGCTTAACCAGAATGGTCTAGGGAAAAAATACACATACCTTTGTATTCGGGCGAGCTTCTACTTTCAGACGCAGCAGGAATTTTTTGTTTGGTCAGTCCGTTCGCGAGATATGGGATTTTGAAACCAAGAAATGGTTGAGAAGGCACAAAATTTTTCGCAATTCAGCTGCTCTAAACGCTTAACCAGTATGGCCTAGGGAAAAAATACACATACCTTTGTAATCGGGCGAGTTTCTACTTTCAGACGCAGCAGGAATTTTTGGGTTTGGTCAATCCGTTCGCGAGATAAGGGAGTTTGAAGCTAAGAAATGGTTGAGAAGGCAAAAAATTTTTCGCATTTCTGCCGCTCCAAACGCTTTTCCAGAATCGCCTAGGGAAAAAATACACATACCGTTGTAATCGGGCGAGTTTCTACTTTCGGACGCAGTAGGAATTTTTGGGTTTGGTCAATCCGTTCGCGAGATATGGGAGTTTGAAGCGAAGAAATGGTTGAGAAGACAACAAATTTTTCGCACTTCTGCTGCACCAATGGCTTAACCAGAATGGCCTAGGGAAAAAATACACATACCGTTGTAATCGGGCGAGTTTCTACTTTCAGACGCAACAGGAATTTTTGGGTTTGGTCAATCCGTTCGTGAGATATGGGAGTTTGAAGCCAAGAAATGGTTGAAAAGACAACAAATTTTTCGCACTTCTGCTGCTCCAATCGCTTAACCAGAATGGCCCAGGGAAAAAATACACATACCGTTGCAATCGGGCGAGTTTCTACATTCATACGCAACAGGAATTTTTGGGTTAGGTCAATCCGTTCGCGAGATATGGGAGTTTGAAGCCAAGAAATGGTTGAGAAGGCAAAAAATTCTTCGCAATTCTGCTGCTCCAAACGCGTAACCAGAATGCCCTAGGGAACGAGTACACATACCGTTGTAATCGGGCGAGTTTCTACTTTCAGATGCAATAGGAATTTTTGGGTTAGGTCAATCCGTTCGCGAGATATGGGAGTTTGAAGCCGAGAAATGGTTGAGAAGGCAAACAATTATTCGCAATTCTGCTGGTCCAAACGCTTAACCCGAATGGCCCAGGGAAAAAGTACACATACCGTTGTAATCGGGCGAGTTTCTACTTTCAGACTCAACAGGAATTTTTGGGTTAGGTCAATCCGTTCGCGAGATATGGGAGTTTGAAGCCAAGAAACGTTTGAGAAGGCAAAAAATTGTTCGCAATTCTGCTGCTCCAAACGCTTAACCAGATTGGCCTAGGGAAAAAATACACATACCGTTGTAATCGGGCGAGTTTCTACTTTCGGACGCAGTAGGAATTTTTGGGTTTGGTCAATCCGCTCGCGAGATATTGGAGTTTGAAGCGAAGAAATGGTTGAGAAGACAACAAATTTTTCGCAGTTCTGCTGCTCCAATCGCTTAACCAGAATGGCCTAGGGAAAAAATACACATACCGTTGCAATCGGGCGAGTTTCTACATTCATACACAACAGGAATTTTTGGATTAGGTCAATCCGTTCGCGAGATATGGGAGTTTGAAGCCAAGAAATGGTTGAGAAGGCAAAAAATTCTTCGCAATTCTGCTGCTCCAAACGCGTAACCAGAATGCCCTAGGGAACGAGTACACATACCGTTGTAATCGGGCGAGTTTCTACTTTCAGATGCAATAGGAATTTTTGGGTTAGGTCAATCCGTTCGCGAGATATGGGAGTTTGAAGCTATGAAATGGTTGAAAAGACAACAAATTTTTCGCAATTCTGCTGTTCCAAACGCTTAACCACAATGGCCGAGGGAAAAAGTACACATACTGTTGTAATCGGGCGAGTTTCTACTTTGAGATGCAATAGGAATTTTAGGGTTAGGTCAATCCGTTCGCGAGATATGGGAGTTTGAAGCCAAGAAATGGTTGAGGAGGCACAAAATTTTTCGTAATTCTGCTGCTCCAAACGCTTAACCAGAATGGCCTAGGGAAAAAATACACATGCCTTTGTAATCGGGCGAGTTTCTACTTTCAGACGCAGCAGGAATTTTTTGTTTGGTCAATCCGTTCGCGAGATATGGGATTTTGAAACCAAGAAATGGTTGAGGAGGCACAAAATTTTTCGCAATTCAGCGGCTGTAAACGCTTAACCAGTATGGCCTAGGGAAAAAATACACATACCTTTGTAATCGGGCGAGTTTCTACTTTCAGATGCAATAGGAATTTTTGGGTTAGGTCAATCCGTTCGCGACATATGGGAGTTTGAAGCTATGAAATGGTTGAGAAGACAACAAATTTTTCG
The DNA here is from genome assembly GCF_051014685.1 of Ptiloglossa arizonensis. Lineage (NCBI taxonomy): Eukaryota > Metazoa > Arthropoda > Insecta > Hymenoptera > Colletidae > Ptiloglossa > Ptiloglossa arizonensis. The sequence goes on from NW_027479526.1 coordinate 72,714, forward strand.
CAATTCTGCTGCTCCAAACGCTTAACCAGAATGGCCTAGGGAAGAAGTACACATACTGTTGTAATCGGGCGAGTTTCGACTTTGAGATGCAATAGGAATTTTAGGGTTAGGTCAATCCGTTCGCGAGATATGTGAGTTTGAAGCCAAGAAATGGTTGAGGAGGCACAAAATTTTTCGCAATTCTGCTGCTCCAAACGCTTAACCAGAATGGCCTAGGGAAAAAATACACATACCGTTGTAATCGGGCGAGTTTCTACTTTCAGACGCAGCAGCATTTTTTGGGTTTGGTCAATCCGTTCGCGAGATGTGGGAGTTTGAAGCCAAGAAATGGTCGAGAGGGCAAAAAATTTTTTCGCAATTCTGCTGCTCCAAACGCTTAACCAGAATGGCCTAGGGCAAAAATACACATACCGTTGTACTCGGGCAAGTTTGTACTTTCAGATGCAATAGGAATTTTTGGATTAGGTCAATCCGTTCGCGAGATATGGGAGTTTGAAGCCAAGAAATGGTTGAGAAGGCACAACATTTTTCGCACTTCTGTTGCTCTAAACGCTTAACCAGAATGGCCTGGGGAAAAAATACACGTAAGTTTGTAATCGGGCAAGTTTCTACTTTCAGACGCAACAGGAATTTTTGGGTATGGTCAATCCGTTCGCGAGATATGGGAGTTTGAAGCCAAGAAATGGTTGAGAAGGCAAAAAATTTTTCGCAATTCTGCTGCTCCAAACGCTTAACCAGAATGGCCTAGGGAAAAAATACACATACCGTTGTATTCGGGCGAGCTTCTACTTTCAGACGCAGCAGGAATTTTTTGTTTGGTCAGTCCGTTCGCGAGATATGGGATTTTGAAACCAAGAAATGGTTGAGAAGGCACAAAATTTTTCGCAATTCAGCTGCTCTAAACGCTTAACCAGTATGGCCTAGGGAAAAAATACACATACCTTTGTAATCGGGCGAGTTTCTACTTTCAGACGCAGCAGGAATTTTTGGGTTTGGTCAATCCGTTCGCGAGATAAGGGAGTTTGAAGCCAAGAAATGGTTGAGAAGGCAAAAAATTTTTCGCATTTCTGCCGCTCCAAACGCTTAACCAGAATGGCCTGGGGAAAAAATACCCATACCGTTGTAATCGGGCGAGTTTCTACTTTCAGATGCAATAGGAATTTTTGGGTTAGGTCAATCCGTTCGCGACATATGGGAGTTTGAAGCTATGAAATGGTTGAAAAGACAACAAATTTTTCGCAATTCTGCTGTTCCAAACGCTTAACCACAATGGCCGAGGGAAAAAGTACACATACTGTTGTAATCGGGCGAGTTTCTACTTTGAGATGCAATAGGAATTTTAGGGTTAGGTCAATCCGTTCGCGAGATATGGGAGTTTGAAGCCAAGAAATGGTTGAGGAGGCACAAAATTTTTCGTAATTCTGCTGCTCCAAACGCTTAACCAGAATGGCCTAGGGAAAAAATACACATGCCTTTGTAATCGGGCGAGTTTCTACTTTCAGACGCAGCAGGAATTTTTTGTTTGGTCAATCCGTTCGCGAGATATGGGATTTTGAAACCAAGAAATGGTTGAGGAGGCACAAAATTTTTCGCAATTCAGCGGCTGTAAACGCTTAACCAGTATGGCCTAGGGAAAAAATACACATACCTTTGTAATCGGGCGAGTTTCTACTTTCAGACGCAGCAGGAATTTTTGGGTTTGGTCAATCCGTTCGCGAGATAAGGGAGTTTGAAGCCAAGAAATGGTTGAGAAGGCAAAAAATTTTTCGCATTTCTGCCGCTCCAAACGCTTAACCATAATGGCCTGGGGAAAAAATACCCATACCGTTGTAATCGGGCGAGTTTCTACTTTCAGATGCAATAGGAATTTTTGGGTTAGGTCAATCCGTTCGCGACATATGGGAGTTTGAAGCTATGAAATGGTTGAGAAGACAACAAATTTTTCGCAATTCTGCTGCTCCAAACGCTTAACCAGAATGGCCTAGGGAAGAAGTACACATACTGTTGTAATCGGGCGAGTTTCGACTTTGAGATGCAATAGGAATTTTAGGGTTAGGTCAATCCGTTCGCGAGATATGTGAGTTTGAAGCCAAGAAATGGTTGAGGAGGCACAAAATTTTTCGCAATTCTGCTGCTCCAAACGCTTAACCAGAATGGCCTAGGGAAAAAATACACATACCGTTGTAATCGGGCGAGTTTCTACTTTCAGACGCAGCAGCATTTTTTGGGTTTGGTCAATCCGTTCGCGAGATGTGGGAGTTTGAAGCCAAGAAATGGTCGAGAGGGCAAAAAATTTTTTCGCAATTCTGCTGCTCCAAACGCTTAACCAGAATGGCCTAGGGCAAAAATACACATACCGTTGTACTCGGGCAAGTTTGTACTTTCAGATGCAATAGGAATTTTTGGATTAGGTCAATCCGTTCGCGAGATATGGGAGTTTGAAGCCAAGAAATGGTTGAGAAGGCACAACATTTTTCGCACTTCTGTTGCTCTAAACGCTTAACCAGAATGGCCTGGGGAAAAAATACACGTAAGTTTGTAATCGGGCAAGTTTCTACTTTCAGACGCAACAGGAATTTTTGGGTATGGTCAATCCGTTCGCGAGATATGGGAGTTTGAAGCCAAGAAATGGTTGAGAAGGCAAAAAATTTTTCGCAATTCTGCTGCTCCAAACGCTTAACCAGAATGGCCTAGGGAAAAAATACACATACCGTTGTATTCGGGCGAGCTTCTACTTTCAGACGCAGCAGGAATTTTTTGTTTGGTCAGTCCGTTCGCGAGATATGGGATTTTGAAACCAAGAAATGGTTGAGAAGGCACAAAATTTTTCGCAATTCAGCTGCTCTAAACGCTTAACCAGTATGGCCTAGGGAAAAAATACACATACCTTTGTAATCGGGCGAGTTTCTACTTTCAGACGCAGCAGGAATTTTTGGGTTTGGTCAATCCGTTCGCGAGATAAGGGAGTTTGAAGCCAAGAAATGGTTGAGAAGGCAAAAAATTTTTCGCATTTCTGCCGCTCCAAACGCTTAACCAGAATGGCCTGGGGAAAAAATACCCATACCGTTGTAATCGGGCGAGTTTCTACTTTCAGATGCAATAGGAATTTTTGGGTTAGGTCAATCCGTTCGCGACATATGGGAGTTTGAAGCTATGAAATGGTTGAGAAGACAACAAATTTTTCGCAATTCTGCTGCTCCAAACGCTTAACCAGAATGGCCTAGGGCAAAAATACACATACCGTTGTACTCGGGCAAGTTTGTACTTTCAGATGCAATAGGAATTTTTGGATTAGGTCAATCCGTTCGCGAGATATGGGAGTTTGAAGCCAAGAAATGGTTGAGAAGGCACAACATTTTTCGCACTTCTGTTGCTCCAAACGCTTAACCAGAATGGCCTGGGGAAAAAATACACGTAAGGTTGTAATCGGGCAAGTTTCTACTTTCAGACGCAGCAGGAATTTTTGGGTATGGTCAATCCGTTCGCGAGATATGGGAGTTTGAAGCCAAGAAATGGTTGAGAAGGCAAAAAATTTTTCGCAATTCTGCTGCTCCAAACGCTTAACCAGAATGGCCTAGGGAAAAAATACACATACCGTTGTAATCGGGCAAGTTTCTACTTTCAGACGCAGCAGGAATTTTTGGGTATGGTCAATCCGTTCGCGAGATATGGGAGTTTGAAGCCAAGAAACGTTTGAGAAGACAACAAATTTTTCGCAATTCTGCTGCTCCAAACGCTTAACCAGAATGGCCTAGAGAAAAAATACACATACCGTTGCAATCGGGCGAGTTTCTAGTTTCATACGCAATAGGAATTTTAGGGTTAGGTCAATCCGTTCGCGAGATATGGGAGTTTGAAGCCAAGAAATGGTTGAGGAGGCACAAAATTTTTCGCAATTCTGCTGCCCCAAACGCTTAACCAGAATGGTCTAGGGAAAAAATACACATACCTTTGTATTCGGGCGAGCTTCTACTTTCAGACGCAGCAGGAATTTTTTGTTTGGTCAGTCCGTTCGCGAGATATGGGATTTTGAAACCAAGAAATGGTTGAGAAGGCACAAAATTTTTCGCAATTCAGCTGCTCTAAACGCTTAACCAGTATGGCCTAGGGAAAAAATACACATACCTTTGTAATCGGGCGAGTTTCTACTTTCAGACGCAGCAGGAATTTTTGGGTTTGGTCAATCCGTTCGCGAGATAAGGGAGTTTGAAGCTAAGAAATGGTTGAGAAGGCAAAAAATTTTTCGCATTTCTGCCGCTCCAAACGCTTTTCCAGAATCGCCTAGGGAAAAAATACACATACCGTTGTAATCGGGCGAGTTTCTACTTTCGGACGCAGTAGGAATTTTTGGGTTTGGTCAATCCGTTCGCGAGATATGGGAGTTTGAAGCGAAGAAATGGTTGAGAAGACAACAAATTTTTCGCACTTCTGCTGCACCAATGGCTTAACCAGAATGGCCTAGGGAAAAAATACACATACCGTTGTAATCGGGCGAGTTTCTACTTTCAGACGCAACAGGAATTTTTGGGTTTGGTCAATCCGTTCGTGAGATATGGGAGTTTGAAGCCAAGAAATGGTTGAAAAGACAACAAATTTTTCGCACTTCTGCTGCTCCAATCGCTTAACCAGAATGGCCCAGGGAAAAAATACACATACCGTTGCAATCGGGCGAGTTTCTACATTCATACGCAACAGGAATTTTTGGGTTAGGTCAATCCGTTCGCGAGATATGGGAGTTTGAAGCCAAGAAATGGTTGAGAAGGCAAAAAATTCTTCGCAATTCTGCTGCTCCAAACGCGTAACCAGAATGCCCTAGGGAACGAGTACACATACCGTTGTAATCGGGCGAGTTTCTACTTTCAGATGCAATAGGAATTTTTGGGTTAGGTCAATCCGTTCGCGAGATATGGGAGTTTGAAGCCGAGAAATGGTTGAGAAGGCAAACAATTATTCGCAATTCTGCTGGTCCAAACGCTTAACCCGAATGGCCCAGGGAAAAAGTACACATACCGCTGTAATCGGGCGAGTTTCTACTTTCAGACTCAACAGGAATTTTTGGGTTAGGTCAATCCGTTCGCGAGATATGGGAGTTTGAAGCCAAGAAACGTTTGAGAAGGCAAAAAATTGTTCGCAATTCTGCTGCTCCAAACGCTTAACCAGATTGGCCTAGGGAAAAAATACACATACCGTTGTAATCGGGCGAGTTTCTACTTTCGGACGCAGTAGGAATTTTTGGGTTTGGTCAATCCGCTCGCGAGATATTGGAGTTTGAAGCGAAGAAATGGTTGAGAAGACAACAAATTTTTCGCAGTTCTGCTGCTCCAATCGCTTAACCAGAATGGCCTAGGGAAAAAATACACATACCGTTGCAATCGGGCGAGTTTCTACATTCATACACAACAGGAATTTTTGGATTAGGTCAATCCGTTCGCGAGATATGGGAGTTTGAAGCCAAGAAATGGTTGAGAAGGCAAAAAATTCTTCGCAATTCTGCTGCTCCAAACGCGTAACCAGAATGCCCTAGGGAACGAGTACACATACCGTTGTAATCGGGCGAGTTTCTACTTTCAGATGCAATAGGAATTTTTGGGTTAGGTCAATCCGTTCGCGAGATATGGGAGTTTGAAGCTATGAAATGGTTGAAAAGACAACAAATTTTTCGCAATTCTGCTGTTCCGAACGCTTAACCACAATGGCCGAGGGAAAAAGTACACATACTGTTGTAATCGGGCGAGTTTCTACTTTGAGATGCAATAGGAATTTTAGGGTTAGGTCAATCCGTTCGCGAGATATGGGAGTTTGAAGCCAAGAAATGGTTGAGGAGGCACAAAATTTTTCGTAATTCTGCTGCTCCAAACGCTTAACCAGAATGGCCTAGGGAAAAAATACACATGCCTTTGTAATCGGGCGAGTTTCTACTTTCAGACGCAGCAGGAATTTTTTGTTTGGTCAATCCGTTCGCGAGATATGGGATTTTGAAACCAAGAAATGGTTGAGGAGGCACAAAATTTTTCGCAATTCAGCGGCTGTAAACGCTTAACCAGTATGGCCTAGGGAAAAAATACACATACCTTTGTAATCGGGCGAGTTTCTACTTTCAGACGCAGCAGGAATTTTTGGGTTTGGTCAATCCGTTCGCGAGATAAGGGAGTTTGAAGCCAAGAAATGGTTGAGAAGGCAAAAAATTTTTCGCATTTCTGCCGCTCCAAACGCTTAACCATAATGGCCTGGGGAAAAAATACCCATACCGTTGTAATCGGGCGAGTTTCTACTTTCAGATGCAATAGGAATTTTTGGGTTAGGTCAATCCGTTCGCGACATATGGGAGTTTGAAGCTATGAAATGGTTGAGAAGACAACAAATTTTTCGCAATTCTGCTGCTCCAAACGCTTAACCAGAATGGCCTAGGGAAGAAGTACACATACTGTTGTAATCGGGCGAGTTTCGACTTTGAGATGCAATAGGAATTTTAGGGTTAGGTCAATCCGTTCGCGAGATATGTGAGTTTGAAGCCAAGAAATGGTTGAGGAGGCACAAAATTTTTCGCAATTCTGCTGCTCCAAACGCTTAACCAGAATGGCCTAGGGAAAAAATACACATACCGTTGTAATCGGGCGAGTTTCTACTTTCAGACGCAGCAGCATTTTTTGGGTTTGGTCAATCCGTTCGCGAGATGTGGGAGTTTGAAGCCAAGAAATGGTTGAGAAGGCACAACATTTTTCGCACTTCTGTTGCTCTAAACGCTTAACCAGAATGGCCTGGGGAAAAAATACACGTAAGTTTGTAATCGGGCAAGTTTCTACTTTCAGACGCAGCAGGAATTTTTGGGTATGGTCAATCCGTTCGCGAGATATGGGAGTTTGAAGCCAAGAAATGGTTGAGAAGGCAAAAAATTTTTCGCAATTCTGCTGCTCCAAACGCTTAACCAGAATGGCCTAGGGAAAAAATACACATACCGTTGTATTCGGGCGAGCTTCTACTTTCAGACGCAGCAGGAATTTTTTGTTTGGTCAGTCCGTTCGCGAGATATGGGATTTTGAAACCAAGAAATGGTTGAGAAGGCACAAAATTTTTCGCAATTCAGCTGCTCTAAACGCTTAACCAGTATGGCCTAGGGAAAAAATACACATACCTTTGTAATCGGGCGAGTTTCTACTTTCAGACGCAGCAGGAATTTTTGGGTTTGGTCAATCCGTTCGCGAGATAAGGGAGTTTGAAGCCAAGAAATGGTTGAGAAGGCAAAAAATTTTTCGCATTTCTGCCGCTCCAAACGCTTTTCCAGAATCGCCTAGGGAAAAAATACACATACCGTTGTAATCGGGCGAGTTTCTACTTTCGGACGCAGTAGGAATTTTTGGGTTTGGTCAATCCGTTCGCGAGATATGGGAGTTTGAAGCGAAGAAATGGTTGAGAAGACAACAAATTTTTCGCACTTCTGCTGCTCCAATGGCTTAACCAGAATGGCCTAGGGAAAAAATACACATACCGTCGTAATCGGGCGAGTTTCTACTTTCAGACGCAACAGGAATTTTTGGGTTTGGTCAATCCGTTCGTGAGATATGGGAGTTTGAAGCCAAGAAATGGTTGAAAAGACAACAAATTTTTCGCACTTCTGCTGCTCCAATCGCTTAACCAGATTGGCCCAGGGAAAAAATACACATACCGTTGCAATCGGGCGAGTTTCTACATTCATCCGCAACAGGAATTTTTGGGTTAGGTCAATCCGTTCGCGAGATATGGGAGTTTGAAGCCAAGAAATGGTTGAGAAGGCAAAGAATTCTTCGCAATTCTGCTGCTCCAAACGCGTAACCAGAATGCCCTAGGGAACGAGTACACATACCGTTGTAATCGGGCGAGTTTCTACTTTCAGATGCAATAGGAATTTTTGGGTTAGGTCAATCCGTTCGCGAGATATGGGAGTTTGAAGCCGAGAAATGGTTGAGAAGGCAAACAATTATTCGCAATTCTGCTGGTCCAAACGCTTAACCCGAATGGCCCAGGGAAAAAGTACACATACCGTTGTAATCGGGCGAGTTTCTACTTTCAGACTCAACAGGAATTTTTGGGTTAGGTCAATCCGTTCGCGAGATATGGGAGTTTGAAGCCAAGAAACGTTTGAGAAGGCAAAAAATTGTTCGCAATTCTGCTGCTCCAAACGCTTAACCAGAATGGCCTAGGGAAAAAATACACATACCGTTGTAATCGGGCGAGTTTCTACTTTCGGACGCAGTAGGAATTTTTGGGTTTGGTCAATCCGCTCGCGAGATATTGGAGTTTGAAGCGAAGAAATGGTTGAGAAGACAACAAATTATTCGCAGTTCTGCTGCTCCAATCGCTTAACCAGAATGGCCTAGGGAAAAAATACACATACCGTTGCAATCTGGCGAGTTTCTACATTCATACACAACAGGAATTTTTGGATTAGGTCAATCCGTTCGCGAGATATGGGAGTTTGAAGCCAAGAAATGGTTGAGAAGGCAAAAAATTCTTCGCAATTCTGCTGCTCCAAACGCGTAACCAGAATGCCCTAGGGAACGAGTACACATACCGTTGTAATCGGGCGAGTTTCTACTTTCAGATGCAATAGGAATTTTTGGGTTAGGTCAATCCGTTCGCGAGATATGGGAGTTTGAAGCTATGAAATGGTTGAAAAGACAACAAATTTTTCGCAATTCTGCTGCTCCAAACGCTTAACCAGAATGGCCTAGGGAAAAAGTACACATACTGTTGTAATCGGGCGAGTTTCTACTTTGAGATGCAATAGGAATTTTAGGGTTAGGTCAATCCGTTCGCGAGATATGGGAGTTTGAAGCCAAGAAATGGTTGAGGAGGCACAACATTTTTCGCAATTCTGCTGCTCCAAACGCTCAACCAGAATGGCCTAGGGAAAAAATACACATACCGTTGTAATCGGGAGAGTTTCTACTTTCGGACGCAGTAGGAATTTTTGGGTTTTGTCAATCCGTTCGTGAGATATGGGAGTTTGAAGCCAAGAAATGGTTGAAAAGACAACAAATTTTTCGCACTTCTGCAGCTCCAATCGCTTAACCAGAATGGCCCAGGGAAAAAATACACATACCGTTGCAATCGGGCGAGTTTCTACATTCATACGCAACAGGAATTTTTGGGTTAGGTCAATCCGTTCGCGAGATATGGGAGTTTGAAGCCAAGAAATGGTTGAGAAGGCAAAAAATTTTTCGCAATTCTGCTGCTCCAAACGCTTAACCAGAATGGCATAGGGAAAAAATAAACATACCGTTGTAATCGGGCGAGTTCCTACTTTCAGATGTAATAGGAATTTTTGGGTTAGGTCAATCCGTTCGCGAGATGTGGGAGTTTGAAGCTAAGAAATGGTGGAGAAGAGAACAAATTTTTCGCAATTCTGGTGCTCGAAACGCTTCACCAGAAAGGCCTAGGGGAAAAATACCCATACCGTTATAATCGGGCGAGTTTCTACTTTCAGATGCATTAGGAATTTTTGGGTTAGGTCAATCCGTTCGCGAGATATGGGAGTTTGAAGCTAAGAAATGGTGGAGAAGAGAACAAATTTTTCGCAATTCTGGTGCTCGAAACGCTTAACCAGAAAGGCCTAGGGGAAAAATACCCATACCGTTATAATCGGGCGAGTTTCTACTTTCAGATGCAATAGGAATTTTTGGGTTAGGTCAATCAGCTCGCGAGATATGGGAGTTTGAAGCCAAGAAATGGTTGAGAAGGCAAAAAATTCTTCGCAATTCTGTTGCTCCAAACGCTTAACCAGAATCGCCTAGGGAAAAAATACACATACCGTTGTAATCGGGCGAGTTTCTACTTTCGGACGCAGTAGGAATTTTTGGGTTTGGTCAATCCGTTCGCGAGATATGGGAGTTTGAAGCCAAGAAATGGTTGAGGAGGCACAAAATTTTTCGCAATTCTGCTGCTCCAAACGCTTAACCAGAATGGCCTAGGGAAAAAATACACATACCTTTGTAACCGGGCGAGTTTCTACTTTCAGACGCAGCAGGAATTTTTTGTTTGGTCAGTCCGTTCGCGAGATATGGGATTTTGAAACCAAGAAATGGTTGAGAAGGCACAAAATTTTTCGCAATTCAGCTGCTCTAAACGCTTAACCAGTATGGCCTAGGGAAAAAATACACATACCTTTGTAATCGGGCGAGTTTCTACTTTCAGACGCAGCAGGAATTTTTGGGTTTGGTCAATCCGTTCGCGAGATAAGGGAGTTTGAAGCCAAGAAATGGTTGAGAAGGCAAAAAATTTTTCGCATTTCTGCCGCTCCAAACGCTTTTCCAGAATCGCCTAGGGAAAAAATACACATACCGTTGTAATCGGGCGAGTTTCTACTTTCGGACGCAGTAGGAATTTTTGGGTTTGGTCAATCCGTTCGCGAGATATGGGAGTTTGAAGCGAAGAAATGGTTGAGAAGACAACAAATTTTTCGCACTTCTGCTGCTCCAATGGCTTAACCAGAATGGCCTAGGGAAAAAATACACATACCGTCGTAATCGGGCGAGTTTCTACTTTCAGACGCAACAGGAATTTTTGGGTTTGGTCAATCCGTTCGTGAGATATGGGAGTTTGAAGCCAAGAAATGGTTGAAAAGACAACAAATTTTTCGCACTTCTGCTGCACCAATCGCTTAACCAGATTGGCCCAGGGAAAAAATACACATACCGTTGCAATCGGGCGAGTTTCTACATTCATCCGCAACAGGAATTTTTGGGTTAGGTCAATCCGTTCGCGAGATATGGGAGTTTGAAGCCAAGAAATGGTTGAGAAGGCAAAAAATTCTTCGCAATTCTGCTGCTCCAAACGCGTAACCAGAATGCCCTAGGGAACGAGTACACATACCGTTGTAATCGGGCGAGTTTCTACTTTCAGATGCAATAGGAATTTTTGGGTTAGGTCAATCCGTTCGCGAGATATGGGAGTTTGAAGCCGAGAAATGGTTGAGAAGGCAAACAATTATTCGCAATTCTGCTGGTCCAAACGCTTAACCCGAATGGCCCAGGGAAAAAGTACACATACCGTTGTAATCGGGCGAGTTTCTACTTTCAGACTCAACAGGAATTTTTGGGTTAGGTCAATCCGTTCGCGAGATATGGGAGTTTGAAGCCAAGAAACGTTTGAGAAGGCAAAAAATTGTTCGCAATTCTGCTGCTCCAAACGCTTAACCAGAATGGCCTAGGGAAAAAATACACATACCGTTGTAATCGGGCGAGTTTCTACTTTCGGACGCAGTAGGAATTTTTGGGTTTGGTCAATCCGCTCGCGAGATATTGGAGTTTGAAGCGAAGAAATGGTTGAGAAGACAACAAATTATTCGCAGTTCTGCTGCTCCAATCGCTTAACCAGAATGGCCTAGGGAAAAAATACACATACCGTTGCAATCTGGCGAGTTTCTACATTCATACACAACAGGAATTTTTGGATTAGGTCAATCCGTTCGCGAGATATGGGAGTTTGAAGCCAAGAAATGGTTGAGAAGGCAAAAAATTCTTCGCAATTCTGCTGCTCCAAACGCGTAACCAGAATGCCCTAGGGAACGAGTACACATACCGTTGTAATCGGGCGAGTTTCTACTTTCAGATGCAATAGGAATTTTTGGGTTAGGTCAATCCGTTCGCGAGATATGGGAGTTTGAAGCTATGAAATGGTTGAAAAGACAACAAATTTTTCGCAATTCTGCTGCTCCAAACGCTTAACCAGAATGGCCTAGGGAAAAAGTACACATACTGTTGTAATCGGGCGAGTTTCTACTTTGAGATGCAATAGGAATTTTAGGGTTAGGTCAATCCGTTCGCGAGATATGGGAGTTTGAAGCCAAGAAATGGTTGAGGAGGCACAACATTTTTCGCAATTCTGCTGCTCCAAACGCTCAACCAGAATGGCCTAGGGAAAAAATACACATACCGTTGTAATCGGGAGAGTTTCTACTTTCGGACGCAGTAGGAATTTTTGGGTTTTGTCAATCCGTTCGTGAGATATGGGAGTTTGAAGCCAAGAAATGGTTGAAAAGACAACAAATTTTTCGCACTTCTGCAGCTCCAATCGCTTAACCAGAATGGCCCAGGGAAAAAATACACATACCGTTGCAATCGGGCGAGTTTCTACATTCATACGCAACAGGAATTTTTGGGTTAGGTCAATCCGTTCGCGAGATATGGGAGTTTGAAGCCAAGAAATGGTTGAGAAGGCAAAAAATTTTTCGCAATTCTGCTGCTCCAAACGCTTAACCAGAATGGCATAGGGAAAAAATAAACATACCGTTGTAATCGGGCGAGTTCCTACTTTCAGATGTAATAGGAATTTTTGGGTTAGGTCAATCCGTTCGCGAGATGTGGGAGTTTGAAGCTAAGAAATGGTGGAGAAGAGAACAAATTTTTCGCAATTCTGGTGCTCGAAACGCTTCACCAGAAAGGCCTAGGGGAAAAATACCCATACCGTTATAATCGGGCGAGTTTCTACTTTCAGATGCATTAGGAATTTTTGGGTTAGGTCAATCCGTTCGCGAGATATGGGAGTTTGAAGCTAAGAAATGGTGGAGAAGAGAACAAATTTTTCGCAATTCTGGTGCTCGAAACGCTTAACCAGAAAGGCCTAGGGGAAAAATACCCATACCGTTATAATCGGGCGAGTTTCTACTTTCAGATGCAATAGGAATTTTTGGGTTAGGTCAATCAGCTCGCGAGATATGGGAGTTTGAAGCCAAGAAATGGTTGAGAAGGCAAAAAATTCTTCGCAATTCTGTTGCTCCAAACGCTTAACCAGAATCGCCTAGGGAAAAAATACACATACCGTTGTAATCGGGCGAGTTTCTACTTTCGGACGCAGTAGGAATTTTTGGGTTTGGTCAATCCGTTCGCGAGATATGGGAGTTTGAAGCCAAGAAATGGTTGAGGAGGCACAAAATTTTTCGCAATTCTGCTGCTCCAAACGCTTAACCAGAATGGCCTAGGGAAAAAATACACATACCTTTGTAACCGGGCGAGTTTCTACTTTCAGACGCAGCAGGAATTTTTTGTTTGGTCAATCCGTTCGCGAGATATGGGATTTTGAAACCAAGAAATGGTTGAGAAGGCACAAAATTTTTCGCAATTCAGCTGCTCTAAACGCTTAACCAGTATGGCCTAGGGAAAAAATACACATACCTTTGTAATCGGGCGAGTTTCTACTTTCAGACGCAGCAGGAATTTTTGGGTTTGGTCAATCCGTTCGCGAGATAAGGGAGTTTGAAGCCAAGAAATGGTTGAGAAGGCAAAAAATTTGTCGCATTTCTGCCGCTCTAAACGCTTAACCAGAATGGCCTGGGGAAAAAATACCCATACCGTTGTAATCGGGCGAGTTTCTACTTTCAGATGCAACAGGAATTTTTGGGTTAGGTCAATCCGTTCGCGAGATATGGGAGTTTGAAGCCAAGAAATGGTTGAGAAGGCAAAAAATTTTTCTCAATTCTGCTGCTCCAAACGCCTAACCAGAATGGCATAGGGAAAAAATAAACATACCGTTGTAATCGGGCGAGTTCCTACTTTCAGATGTAATAGGAATTTTTGGGTTAGGTCAATCCGTTCGCGAGATATGGGAGTTTGAAGCTAAGAAATGGTGGAGAAGAGAACAAATTTTTCGCAATTCAGCTGCTCTAAACGCTTAACCAGTATAGCCTAGGGAAAAAATACACATACCTTTGTAATCGGGCGAGTTCCTACTTTCAGATGTAATAGGAATTTTTGGGTTTGGTCAATCCGTTCGCGAGATAAGGGAGTTTGAAGCCAAGAAATGGTTGAGAAGGCAAAAAATTTTTCGCATTTCTGCCGCTCCAAACGCTTAACCAGAATGGCCTGGGGAAAAAATACCCATACCGTTGTAATCGGGAGAGTTTCTACTTTCAGATGCAATAGGAATTTTTGGGTTAGGTCAATCCGTTCGCGAGATATGGGAGTTTGAAGCCAAGAAATGGTTGAGGAGGCACAAAATTTTTCGCAATTCTGCTGCTCCAAACGCTTAACCAGAATGGCCTAGGGAAAAAGTACACATACTGTTGTAATCGGGCGAGTTTCTACTTTGAGATGCAATAGGAATTTTAGGGTTAGGTCAATCCGTTCGAGAGATATGGGAGTTTGAAGCCAAGAAATGGTTGAGGAGGCACAAAATTTTTCGCAATTCTGCTGCTCCAAACGCTCAACCAGAATGGCCTAGGGAAAAAATACACATACCGTTGTAATCGGGAGAGTTTCTACTTTCGGACGCAGTAGGAATTTTTGGGTTTGGTCAATCCGTTCGTGAGATATGGGAGTTTGAAGCCAAGAAATGGTTGAAAAGACAACAAATTTTTCGCACTTCTGCAGCTCCAATCGCTTAACCAGAATGGCCCAGGGAAAAAATACACATACCGTTGCAATCGGGCGAGTTTCTACATTCATACGCAACAGGAATTTTTGGGTTATGTCAATCCGTTCGCGAGATATGGGAGTTTGAAGCCAAGAAATGGTTGAGAAGGCAAAAAATTTTTCGCAATTCTGCTGCTCCAAACGCTTAACCAGAATGGCATAGGGACAAATAAACATACCGTTGTAATCGGGCGAGTTCCTACTTTCAGATGTAATAGGAATTTTTGGGTTAGGTCAATCCGTTCGCGAGATATGGGAGTTTGAAGCTAAGAAATGGTGGAGAAGAGAACAAATTTTTCGCAATTCTGGTGCTCGAAACGCTTCACCAGAAAGGCCTAGGGGAAAAATACCCATACCGTTATAATCGGGCGAGTTTCTACTTTCAGATGCATTAGGAATTTTTGGGTTAGGTCAATCCGTTCGCGAGATATGGGAGTTTGAAGCTAAGAAATGGTGGAGAAGAGAACAAATTTTTCGCAATTCTGGTGCTCGAAACGCTTAACCAGAATGGCATAGGGAAAAAATAAACATACCGTTGTAATCGGGCGAGTTCCTACTTTCAGATGTAATAGGAATTTTTGGGTTAGGTCAATCCGTTCGCGAGATATGGGAGTTTGAAGCTAAGAAATGGTGGAGAAGAGAACAAATTTTTCGCAATTCAGCTGCTCTAAACGCTTAACCAGTATAGCCTAGGGCAAAAATACACATACTGTTGTAATCGGGCGAGTTTCTACTTTCAGATGCAATAGGAATTTTTTGGTAAGGTCAATCCGTTCGCGAGATATGGGAGTTTGAAACTAAGAAATGGTTGAGAAGACAAGAAATTTTTCGCAATTCTGCTGCTCCAAACGCTTAACGAGAATGACCTGTGGAAAAAATACACATACCGTTGTAATCGGGCGAGTTTCTACTTTCAGATGCAATAGGAATCTTTGGGTTAGGTCAATCCGTTCGCGAGGTATGGGAGTTTGAAGCTAAGAAATGGTTGAGAAGACAACAAATTTTTCGCAATTCTGCTGCTCCAAACGCTTAACCAGAATGGCCTAGGGAAAAAATACGCATACAGTTGTAATCGGGCGAGTTTCTACTTTCAGACGCAGCAGGAATTTTTGGGTTTGGTCAAACGGTTCGCGAGATATGGCACTATGAAGCGAAGAAATGGTTGAGAAGACAAAAAATTTTTCGCAATTCTGCTGCTCCAAACGCTTAACCAGAATGGCCTAGGGAAAAAATACACATACCGTTGTAATCGGGCGAGATTCTACTTTCAGATGCAGTAGGAATTTTTGGGTTAGGTCAATCCGTTGCGAGATATGGGAGTTTGAAGCCAAGAAATGGTTGAGGAGGCACAAAATTTTTCGCAATTCTGCTGCTCCAAACGCTTAACCAGAATGGCCTAGGGAAAAAATACACATACCTTTGTAACCGGGCGAGTTTCTACTTTCAGACAGCAGGAATTTTTGGGTTTGGTCAATCCGTTCGCGAGATATGGGAGTGTGAAGCCAAGAAATGGTTGAGAAGAGAACAAATTTTTCGCAATTCTGCTGCTCCAGACGCCTAACCAGAATGGTCTAGGGAAAAAATACACATACCGTTGTAATCGGGCGAGTTTCTACTTTCAGATGCAATAGGAATTTTTGGGGTAGATCAATCCGTTCGCGAGATATGGGACTTTGAAGCCAAGAAATGGTTGAGAAGGCAAAAAATTTTTCGCAATTCTGCTGCTCCAAACGCTTAACCAGAATGGCATAGGGAAGAAATACACATACTGTCGTAATCGGGCGAGTTTCTACTTTCAGACGCAAAAGGAATTTTTGGGTTAGGTCAATGCGTTCGCGAGATATGGCAGTTTGAAGCCAAGAAATGGCTGAGAAGGCAAAAAATTTTTCGCAATTCTGCTGCTCCAAACGCTTAACCCGAATGGCCTAGGGAAAAAATACACATACTGTTGTAATCGGGCGAGTTTCTACTTTCAGATGCAATAGCAATTTTTGGGTTAGGTCAATCCGTTCGCGAGATATGGGAGTTTGAAGCGTAGAAATGGTTGAGAAGACAAAAAATTTTTCGCAATTCTGCTGCTCCAAACGCTTAACCAGAATCGCCTAGGGGAAAAATAAACATACCGTTGTAATCGGGCGAGTTTCTACTTTCAGATGCAATGGGAATTTTTGGGTTAGGTGTATCCGTTCGCAAGATATGGGAGTTTGAAGCCAAGAAATGGTTGAGAAGGTAAAAAATTTTTCGCAATTCTGCTGCCCCAAACGCTTAACCAGAATGGCCTAGGGGAAAAATACACATGCCGTTGTAATCGGGCGAGTTTCTACTTTCAGATGCAATGGGAATTTTTGGGTTAGGTCAATCCGTTCGCGAGATATGGGAGTTTGAAGCTAAGAAATGGTTGAGAAGACAACAAATTTTTCGCACTTCTGCTGCTCCAAACGCTTCACCAGAGTGGCATAGGGAAAAAATACACATACTGTTGTAATCGGGCGAGTTTCTACTTTCAGATGCAATAGGAATTTTTGGGTTAGGTCTATCCGTTCGCAAGATATGGGAGTTTGAAGCCAAGAAATGGTTGAGAAGGTAAAAAATTTTTCGCAATTCTGCTGCCGCAAACGCTTAACCAGAATGGCCTAGGGGAAAAATACACATGCCGTTGTAATCGGGCGAGTTTCTACTTTCAGATGCAATGGGAATTTTTGGGTTAGGTCAATCCGTTCACGAGATATGGGAGTTTGAAGCTAAGAAATGGTTGAGAAGACAACAAATTTTTCGCACTCCTGCTGTTCCAAACGCTTAACCAGAATGGCCTAGGGAAAAAATGCACGTAAGGTTGTACTCGGGCGAGTTTCTACTTTCAGACACAGCAGGAATTTTTGGGTTTGGTCAATCCGTTCGCGAGATATGGGAGTGTGAAGCCAAGAAATGGTTGAGGAGGCACAAAATTTTTCGCAATTCTGCTGCTCCAAACGCCTAACCAGAATGGCATAGGGAAAAAATAAACATACCGTTGTAATCGGGCGAGTTCCTTCTTTCAGATGTAATAGGAATTTTTGGGTTAGGTCAATCCGTTCGCGAGATATCGGAGTTTGAAGCTAAGAAATGGTGGAGAAGAGAACAAATTTTTCGCAATTCTGGTGCTCGAAACGCTTAACCAGAAAGGCCTAGGGGAAAAATACCCATACCGTTATAATCGGGCGAGTTTCTACTTTCAGATGCAATAGGAATTTTTGGGTTAGGTCAATCAGTTCGCGAGATATGGGAGTTTGAAGCCAAGAAATGGTTGAGAAGGCAAAAAATTCTTCGCAATTCTGTTGCTCCAAACGCTTAACCAGAATCGCCTAGGGAAAAAATACACATACCGTTGTAATCGGGCGAGTTTCTACTTTTGGACGCAGTAGGAATTTTTGGGTTTGGTCAATCCGTTCGCGAGATATGGGAGTTTGAAGCCAAGAAATGGTTGAGGAGGCACAAAATTTTTCGCAATTCTGCTGCTCTAAACGCTTAACCAGAATGGCCTAGGGAAAAAATACACATACCTTTGTAACCGGGCGAGTTTCTACTTTCAGACGCAGCAGGAATTTTTTGTTTGGTCAATCCGTTCGCGAGATATGGGATTTTGAAACCAAGAAATGGTTGAGAAGGCACAAAATTTTTCGCAATTCAGCTGCTCTAAACGCTTAACCAGTATGGCCTAGGGAAAAAATACACATACCTTTGTAATCGGGCGAGTTTCTACTTTCAGACGCAGCAGGAATTTTTGGGTTTGGTCAATCCGTTCGCGAGATAAGGGAGTTTGAAGCCAAGAAATGGTTGAGAAGGCAAAAATTTTTTCGCAATTCTGCTCCTCCAAACGCTTAACCAGAATGGCCTAGGGTAAGAATACACATACCGTTGTAATCGGGCGAGTTTCTACTTTCAGACGCAAAAGGAATTTTTGGGTTAGGTCAATCCGTTCGCGAGATATGGCAGTTTGAAGCCAAGAAATGGCTGAGAAGGCAAAAAATTTTTCGCAATTCTGCTGCTCCAAACGCTTAACCCGAATGGCCTAGGGAAAAAATACACATACTGTTGTAATCGGGCGAGTTTCTACTTTCAGATGCAATAGCAATTTTTGGGTTAGGTCAATCCGTTCGCGAGATATGGGAGTTTGAAGCGTAGAAATGGTTGAGAAGACAAAAAATTTTTCGCAATTCTGCTGCTCCAAACGCTTAACCAGAATCGCCTAGGGGAAAAATAAACATACCGTTGTAATCGGGCGAGTTTCTACTTTCAGATGCAATGGGAATTTTTGGGTTAGGTCTATCCGTTCGCAAGATATGGGAGTTTGAAGCCAAGAAATGGTTGAGAAGGTAAAAAATTTTTCGCAATTCTGCTGCCCCAAACGCTTAACCAGAATGGCCTAGGGGAAAAATACACATGCCGTTGTAATCGGGCGAGTTTCTACTTTCAGATGCAATGGGAATTTTTGGGTTAGGTCAATCCGTTCGCGAGATATGGGAGTTTGAAGCTAAGAAATGGTTGAGAAGACAACAAATTTTTCGCACTTCTGCTGCTCCAAACGCTTCACCAGAGTGGCATAGGGAAAAAATACACATACTGTTGTAATCGGGCGAGTTTCTACTTTCAGATGCAATAGGAATTTTTGGGTTAGGTCTATCCGTTCGCAAGATATGGGAGTTTGAAGCCAAGAAATGGTTGAGAAGGTAAAAAATTTTTCGCAATTCTGCTGCCGCAAACGCTTAACCAGAATGGCCTAGGGGAAAAATACACATGCCGTTGTAATCGGGCGAGTTTCTACTTTCAGATGCAATGGGAATTTTTGGGTTAGGTCAATCCGTTCACGAGATATGGGAGTTTGAAGCTAAGAAATGGTTGAGAAGACAACAAATTTTTCGCACTCCTGCTGTTCCAAACGCTTAACCAGAATGGCCTAGGGAAAAAATGCACGTAAGGTTGTACTCGGGCGAGTTTCTACTTTCAGACACAGCAGGAATTTTTGGGTTTGGTCAATCCGTTCGCGAGATATGGGAGTTTGAAGCCAAGAAATGGTTGAGGAGGCACAAAATTTTTCGCAATTCTGCTGCTCCAAACGCCTAACCAGAATGGCATAGGGAAAAAATAAACATACCGTTGTAATCGGGCGAGTTCCTTCTTTCAGATGTAATAGGAATTTTTGGGTTAGGTCAATCCGTTCGCGAGATATCGGAGTTTGAAGCTAAGAAATGGTGGAGAAGAGAACAAATTTTTCGCAATTCTGGTGCTCGAAACGCTTAACCAGAAAGGCCTAGGGGAAAAATACCCATACCGTTATAATCGGGCGAGTTTCTACTTTCAGATGCAATAGGAATTTTTGGGTTAGGTCAATCAGTTCGCGAGATATGGGAGTTTGAAGCCAAGAAATGGTTGAGAAGGCAAAAAATTCTTCGCAATTCTGTTGCTCCAAACGCTTAACCAGAATCGCCTAGGGAAAAAATACACATACCGTTGTAATCGGGCGAGTTTCTACTTTCGGACGCAGTAGGAATTTTTGGGTTTGGTCAATCCGTTCGCGAGATATGGGAGTTTGAAGCCAAGAAATGGTTGAGGAGGCACAAAATTTTTCGCAATTGTGCTGCTCTAAACGCTTAACCAGAATGGCCTAGGGAAAAAATACACATACCTTTGTAACCGGGCGAGTTTCTACTTTCAGACGCAGCAGGAATTTTTTGTTTGGTCAATCCGTTCGCGAGATATGGGATTTTGAAGCCAAGAAATGGTTGAGAAGGCACAAAATTTTTCGCAATTCAGCTGCTCTAAACGCTTAACCAGTATGGCCTAGGGAAAAAATACACATACCTTTGTAATCGGGCGAGTTTCTACTTTCAGACGCAGCAGGAATTTTTGGGTTTGGTCAATCCGTTCGCGAGATAAGGGAGTTTGAAGCCAAGAAATGGTTGAGAAGGCAAAAATTTTTTCGCAATTCTGCTCCTCCAAACGCTTAACCAGAATGGCCTAGGGTAAGAATACACATACCGTTGTAATCGGGCGAGTTTCTACTTTCAGATGCAATAGCAATTTTTGGGTTAGGTCAATCCGTTCGCGAAATAAGGGAGTTTGAAGCCAAGAAATGGTTGAGAAGGCAACAAATTTTTCGCACTTCTGCTGCTCCAAACGCTTAACCAGAATGGCCTAGGGCAAAAATACACATACTGTTGTAATCGGGCGAGTTTCTACTTTCAGATGCAATAGCAATTTTTGGGTTAGGTCAATCCGTTCGCGAGATATGGGACTTTGAAGCTAAGAAATGGTTGACAAGACAACAAATTTTTCGCAATTCTGCTGCTCCAATCGCTTAACCAGAATGGCCTAGAGTAAAAATACATATACCGTTGTAATCGGGCGAGTTTCTACTTACAAATGCAATAGCAATTTTTGTGTTAGGTCGGTCCGTTCGCAAGATAAGGGAGTTTGAAGGCAAGAAATTGTTGAGAAGGACACAAATTTTTCGCACTTCTGCTGCTCCAAACGCTTAACCAGAATGGCCTAGGGGAAAAATACACATACCGTTGTAATCGAGCGAGTTTCTACTTTCAGATGCAATAGCAATCTTTGGGTTAGGTCAATCCGTTCGCGTGATATGGGTGTTTGAAGCTAAGAAATGGTTGAGAAGAGAACAAATTTTTCGCAATTCTGCTGCTCCAATCGCTTAACCAGAATGGCCTAGGGTAAGAATACACATACCGTTGTAATCGGGCGAGTTTCTACTTTCAGATGCAATAGCAATTTTTGGGTTAGGTCAATCCGTTCGCGAAATAAGGGAGTTTGAAGCCAAGAAATGGTTGAGGAGGCACAAAATTTTTCGCGATTCTGCTGCTCCAAACGCTTAACCAGAATCGCCTAGGGGAAAAATAAACATACTGTTGTAATCGGGCGAGTTTCTACTTTCAGATGCAATAGGAATTTTTGGGTTAGGTCAATCCGTTCGCGAGATATGGGACTTTGAAGCTAAGAAATGGTTGAGAAGACAACAAATTTTTCGCACTTCTGCTGCTCCAAACGCTTCACCAGAGTGGCATAGGGAAAAAATACACATACTGTTGTAATCGGGCGAGTTTCTACTTTCAGATGCAATAGGAATTTTTGGGTTAGGTCTATCCGTTCGCAAGATATGGGAGTTTGAAGCCAAGAAATGTTTGAGAAGAGAACAAATTTTTCGCAATTCTGCTGCTCGAAACGCTTAACCAGAAAGGCCTAGGGAAAAAATACACATACCGTTGTAATCGGGCGAGTTTCTGCTTTCATTCGCAATAGGAATTTTTGGGTTAGGTCAATCCGTTCGCGAGGTATGGGAGTTTGAAGCCAAGAAATGGTTGAGAAGGCAAAAAATTTTTCTCAATTCTGCTGCTCCAAACGCGTAACCAGAATGGCATAGAGAAAAAATAAACATACCGTTGTAATCGGGCGAGTTTCTACTTTCAGATGTAATAGGAATTTTCGGGTTAGGTCAATCCGTTCGCGAGATATGCGAGTTTGAAGCTAATAAATGGTTGAGAAGAGAACAAATTTTTCGCAATTCTGCTGCTCGAAACGCTTAACCAGAAAGGCCTAGGGAAATAATACACATACTGTTGTAATAGGGCGTGTTTCTACTTTCAGATGCAATAGGAATTTTTGGGTTAGGTCAATCCGTTCGCGAGATAGGGGATTATGAAGCCAAGAAATGGTTGAGAAGGCAAAAATTTTTTCGCAATTCTGCTCCTCCAAACGCTTAACCAGAATGGCCTAGGGTAAAAATACACATACCGTTGTAATCGGGCGAGTTTCTACTTTCAGATGCAATAGCAATTTTTGGGTTAGGTCAATCCGTTCGCGAAATAAGGGAGTTTGAAGCCAAGAAATGGTTGAGAAGGCAACAAATTTTTCGCACTTCTGCTGCTCCAAACGCTTAACCAGAATGGCCTAGGGGAAAAATAAACATACCGTTGTAATCGGGCGAATTTCTACTTTCAGATGCAATAGGAATTTTTGGGTTAGGTCAATCCGTTCGCGAGATATGGGACTTTGAAGCTAAGAAATGGTTGACAAGACAACAAATTTTTCGCAATTCTGCTGCTCCAATCGCTTAACCAGAATGGCCTAGAGTAAAAATACATATACCGTTGTAATCGGGCGAGTTTCTACTTACAAATGCAATAGCAATTTTTGTGTTAGGTCGGTCCGTTCGCAAGATAAGGGAGTTTGAAGGCAAGAAATTGTTGAGAAGGACACAAATTTTTCGCACTTCTGCTGCTCCAAACGCTTAACCAGAATGGCCTAGGGGAAAAATACACATACCGTTGTAATCGAGCGAGTTTCTACTTTCAGATGCAATAGCAATCTTTGGGTTAGGTCAATCCGTTCGCGTGATATGGGTGTTTGAAGCTAAGAAATGGTTGAGAAGAGAACAAATTTTTCGCAATTCTGCTGCTCCAATCGCTTAACCAGAATGGCCTAGGGAAAAAATACACATACCGTTGTAATCGGGCGAATTTCTACTTTCAGATGCAATAGGAATTTTTGGGTTAGGTCAATCCGTTCGCGAGATATGGGACTTTGAAGCTAAGAAATGGTTGAGAAGGACACAAATTTTTCGCACTTCTGCTGCTCCAAACGCCTAACCAGAATGGCATAGGGAAAAAATAAACATACCGTTGTAATCGGGCGAGTTCCTACTTTCAGATGTAATAGGAATTTTTGGGTTAGGTCAATCCGTTCGCGAGATATGGGAGTTTGAAGCTAAGAAATGGTGGAGAAGAGAACAAATTTTTCGCAATTCTGGTGCTCGAAACGCTTAACCAGAAAGGCCTAGGGGAAAAATACCCATACCGTTATAGTCGGGCGAGTTTCTACTTTCAGATGCAATAGGAATTTTTGGGTTAGGTCAATCAGTTCGCGAGATATGAGAGTTTGAAGCCAAGAAATGGTTGAGGAAGCAAAAAATTCTTCGCAATTCTGTTGCTCCAAACGCTTAACCAGAATCGCCTAGGGAAAAAATACACATACCGTTGTAATCGGGCGAGTTTCTACTTTCGGACGCAGTAGGAATTTTTGGGTTTGGTCAATCCGTTCGCGAGATATGGGAGTTTGAAGCCAAGAAATGGTTGAGGAGGCACAAAATTTTTCGCAATTCTGCTGCTCCAAACGCTTAACCAGAATGGCCTAGGGAAAAAATACACATACCTTTGTAACCGGGCGAGTTTCTACTTTCAGACGCAGCAGGAATTTTTTGTTTGGTCAATCCGTTCGCGAGATATGGGATTTTGAAACCAAGAAATGGTTGAGAAGGCACAAAATTTTTCGCAATTCAGCTGCTCTAAACGCTTAACCAGTATGGCCTAGGGAAAAAATACACATACCTTTGTAATCGGGCGAGTTTTTACTTTCAGACGCAGCAGGAATTTTTGGGTTTGGTCAATCCGTTCGCGAGATAAGGGAGTTTGAAGCCAAGAAATGGTTGAGAAGGTAAAAAATTTTTCGCATTTCTGCCGCTCCAAACGCTTAACCAGAATGGCCTGGGGAAAAAATACCCATACCGTTGTAATCGGGCGAGTTTCTACTTTCAGATGCAATAGGAATTTTTCGGTTAGGTCAATCCGTTCGCGAGATATGGGAGTTTGAAGCCAAGAAATGGTTGAGGAGGCACAAAATTTTTCGCGATTCTGCTGCTCCAAACGCTTAACCAGAATCGCCTAGGGGAAAAATAAACATACCGTTGTAATCGGGCGAATTTCTACTTTCAGATGCAATAGGAATTTTTGGGTTAGGTCAATCCGTTCGCGAGATATGGGACTTTGAAGCTAAGAAATGGTTGAGAAGACAACAAATTTTTCGCACTTCTGCTGCTCCAAACGCTTCACCAGAGTGGCATAGGGAAAAAATACACATACTGTTGTAATCGGGCGAGTTTCTACTTTCAGATGCAATAGGAATTTTTGGGTTAGGTCTATCCGTTCGCAAGATATGGGAGTTTGAAGCCAAGAAATGGTTGAGAAGGTAAAAAATTTTTCGCAATTCTGCTGCCCCAAACGCTTAACCAGAATGGCCTAGGGGAAAAATACACATGCCGTTGTAATCGGGCGAGTTTCTACTTTCAGATGCAATAGGAATTTTTGGGTTAGGTCAATCCGTTCGCGAGATATGGGAGTTTGAAGCTAAGAAATGGTTGAGAAGAGAACAAAATTTTCGCACTTCAGCTGCTCCAAACGCTTAACCAGAATGGCCTAGGGAAAAAATACATATACCGTTGTAGTCGGGCGAGTTTCTACTTTCAGATGCAATAGCAATTTTTGGGTTAGGTCAGTCCGTTCGCAAGATAAGGGAGTTTGAAGCCAAGAAATGGTTGAGAAGGCAAAAAATTTTTCGCAATTCTGCTGCTCCAAACGCTTAACCAGAATGGCCTAGCGAGAAAATACACATACTGTCGTAATCGGGCGAGTTTCTACTTTCAGATGCAATAGGAATTTTTGGGTTAGGTCAATCCGTTCGCGAGATATGGGAGTTTGAAGCTAAGAAATGGTTGAGAAGAGAACAGATTTTTCGCAATTCTGCTGCTCCAAACGCTTAACCAGAATGGCCTAGGGAAAAAATACACATACCGTTGTAATCGGGCGAGTTTCTACTTTCAGATGCAATAGCAATTTTTGGGTTAGGTCAATCCGTTCGCGCGATATGGGACTTTGAAGCTAAGAAATGGTTGACAAGACAACAAATTTTTCGCAATTCTGCTGCTCCAATCGCTTAACCAGAATGGCCTAGAGTAAAAATACATATACCGTTGTAATCGGGCGAGTTTCTACTTACAAATGCAATAGCAATTTTTGTGTTAGGTCGGTCCGTTCGCAAGATAAGGGAGTTTGAAGGCAAGAAATGGTTGAGAAGGACACAAATTTTTCGCACTTCTGCTGCTCCAAACGCTTAACCAGAATGGCCTAGGGGAAAAATACACATACCGTTGTAATCGAGCGAGTTTCTACTTTCAGATGCAATAGCAATCTTTGGGTTAGGTCAATCCGTTCGCGTGATATGGGTGTTTGAAGCTAAGAAATGGTTGAGAAGAGAACAAATTTTTCGCAATTCTGCTGCTCCAATCGCTTAACCAGAATGACCTAGGGAAAAAATACACATACCGTTGTAATCGGGCGAATTTCTACTTTCAGATGCAATAGGAATTTTTGGGTTAGGTCAATCCGTTCGCGAGATATGGGACTTTGAAGCTAAGAAATGGTTGAGAAGGACACAAATTTTTCGCACTTCTGCTGCTCCAAACGCCTAACCAGAATGGCATAGGGAAAAAATAAACATACCGTTGTAATCGGGCGAGTTCCTACTTTCAGATGTAATAGGAATTTTTGGGTTAGGTCAATCAGTTCGCGAGATATGGGAGTTTGAAGCTAAGAAATGGTGGAGAAGAGAACAAATTTTTCGCAATTCTGGTGCTCGAAACGCTTAACCAGAAAGGCCTAGGGGAAAAATACCCATACCGTTATAATCGGGCGAGTTTCTACTTTCAGATGCAATAGGAATTTTTGGGTTAGGTCAATCAGTTCGCGAGATATGGGAGTTTGAATCCAAGAAATGGTTGAGAAGGCAAAAAATTCATCGCAATTCTGTTGCTCCAAACGCTTAACCAGAATCGCCTAGGGAAAAAATACACATACCGTTGTAATCGGGCGAGTTTCTACTTTCGGACGAAGTAGGAATTTTTGGGTTTGGTCAATCCGTTCGCGAGATATGGGAGTTTGAAGCCAAGAAATGGTTGAGGAGGCACAAAATTTTTCGCAATTCTGCTGCTCCAAACGCTTAACCAGAATGGCCTAGGGAAAAAATACACATACCTTTGTAACCGGGCGAGTTTCTACTTTCAGACGCAGCAGGAATTTTTTGTTTGGTCAATCCGTTCGCGAGATATGGGATTTTGAAACCAAGAAATGCTTGAGAAGGCAAAAAAGTTTTCGCAATTCAGCTGCTCTAAACGCTTAACCAGTATGGCCTAGGGAAAAAATACACATACCTTTGTAATCGGGCGAGTTTCTACTTTCAGACGCAGCAGGAATTTCTGGGTTTGGTCAATCCGTTCGCGAGGTAAGGGAGTTTGAAGCCAAGAAATGGTTGAGAAGGTAAAAAATTTTTCGCATTTCTGCCGCTCCAAACGCTTAACCAGAATGGCCTGGGGAAAAAATACCCATACCGTTGTAATCGGGCGAGTTTCTACTTTCAGATGCAATAGGAATTTTTGGGTTAGGTCAATCCGTTCGCGAGATATGGGAGTTTGAAGCCAAGAAATGGTTGAGGAGGCACAAAATTTTTCGCAATTCTGCTGCTCCAAACGCTTAACCAGAATCGCCTAGGGGAAAAATAAACATACCGTTGTAATCGGGCGAATTTCTACTTTCAGATGCAATAGGAATTTTTGGGTTAGGTCAATCCGTTCGCGAGATATGGGACTTTGAAGCTAAGAAATGGTTGAGAAGACAACAAATTTTTCGCACTTCTGCTGCTCCAAACGCTTCACCAGAGTGGCATAGGGAAAAAATACACATACTGTTGTAATCGGGCGAGTTTCTACTTTCAGATGCAATAGGAATTTTTGGGTTAGGTCTATCCGTTCGCAAGATATGGGAGTTTGAAGCCAAGAAATGGTTGAGAAGGTAAAAAATTTTTCGCAATTCTGCTGCCCCAAACGCTTAACCAGAATGGCCTAGGGGAAAAATACACATGCCGTTGTAATCGGGCGAGCTTCTACTTTCAGATGCAATGGTAATTTTTGGGTTAGGTCAATCCGTTCGCGAGATATGGGAGTTTGAAGCTAAGAAATGGTTGAGAAGACAACAAATTTTTCGCACTCCTGCTGTTCCAAACGCTTAACCAGAATGGCCTAGGGAAAAAATGCACGTAAGGTTGTAATCGGGCGAGTTTCTACTTTCAGACACAGCAGGAATTTTTGGGTTTGGTCAATCCGTTCGCGAGATATGGGAGTTTGAAGCCAAGAAATGGTTGAGAAGGCAAAAAATTTTTCGTAATTCTGCTGCTCCAAACGCGTAACCAGAATGGCCCAGGGGAAAAATACACATGCCGTTGTAATCGGGCGAGTTTCTACTTTCAGATGCAATAGGAATTTTTGGGTTAGGTCAATCCGTTCGCGAGATATGGGAGTTTGAAGCTAAGAAATGGTTGAGAAGAGAACAAATTTTTCGCAATTCTGCTGCTCCAGACGCTTAACCAGAATGGCCTAGGGAAAAAATACACATACCGTTGTAATCGGGCGAGTTTCTACTTTCAGATGCAATAGGAATTTTTGGGGTAGGGTAATCCGTTCGCGAGATATGGGACTTTGAAGCCAAGAAATGGTTGAGAAGGCAAAAAATTTTTCGCAATTCTGCTGCTCCAAACGCTTAACCAGAATGGCATAGGGAAAAAATACACATACTGTCGTAATCGGGCGAGTTTCTACTTTCAGACGCAATAGGAATTTTTGGGTTAGGTCAATCCGTTCGCGAGATATGGGACTTTGAAGCCAAAAAATGGTTGAGAAGGCAAAAAATTTTTCGCAATTCTGCTGCTCCAAACGCTTAACCAGAATGGCCTAGGGAAAAAATACACATACTGTTGTAATCGGGAGAGTTTCTACTTTCAGATGCAATAGCAATTTTTGGGTTAGGTCAAACCGTTCGCGAGATATGGGAGTTTGAAGCGAAGAAATGGTTGAGAAGACAACAATTTTTTCGCAATTCTGCTGCTCCAAACGCTTAACCAGAATCGCCTAGGGGAAAAATACACATACCGTTGTAATCGGGCGAATTTCTACTTTCAGATGCAATAGGAATTTTTCGGTTAGGTCAATCCGTTCGCGAGATATGGGAGTTTGAAGCTAAGAAATGGTTGAGAAGAGAACAAATTTTTCGCACTTCTGCTGCTCCAAACGCTTAACCAGAATGGCCTAGGGGAAAAATACACATACCGTTGTAATCGAGCGAGTTTCTACTTTCAGATGCAATAGCAATCTTTGGGTTCGGTCAATCCGTTCGCGTGATATGGGAGTTTGAAGCTAGGAAATGGTTGAGAAGAGAACAAAATTTTCGCACTTCAGCTGCTCCAAACGCTTAACCAGAATGGCCCAGGGAAAAAATACATATACCGTTGTAATCGGGCGAGTTTCTACTTTCAGATGCAATAGCAATTTTTGGGTTTGGTCAGTCCGTTCGCAAGATAAGGGAGTTTGAAGCCAAGAAATGGTTGAGAAGGCAAAAAATTTTTCGCAATTCTGCTTCTCCAAACGCTTAACCAGAATGGCCTAGCGAGAAAATACACATACTGTCGTAATCGGGCGAGTTTCTACTTTCAGATGCAATAGGAATTTTTGGGTTAGGTCAATCCGTTCGCGAGATATGGGAGTTTGAAGCTAAGAAATGGTTGAGAAGAGAACAGATTTTTCGCAATTCTGCTGCTCCAAACGCTTAACCAGAATGGCCTAGGGAAAAAATACACATACCGTTGTAATCGGGCGAGTTTCTACTTTCAGATGCAATAGCAATTTTTGGGTTAGGTCAATCCGTTCGCGAGATATGGGACTTTGAAGCTAAGAAATGGTTGACAAGACAACAAATTTTTCGCAATTCTGCTGCTCCAATCGCTTAACCAGAATGGCCTAGAGTAAAAATACATATACCGTTGTAATCGGGCGAGTTTCTACTTACAAATGCAATAGCAATTTTTGTGTTAGGTCGGTCCGTTCGCAAGATAAGGGAGTTTGAAGGCAAGAAATGGTTGAGAAGGACACAAATTTTTCGCACTTCTGCTGCTCCAAACGCTTAACCAGAATGGCCTAGGGGAAAAATACACATACCGTTGTAATCGAGCGAGTTTCTACTTTCAGATGCAATAGCAATCTTTGGGTTAGGTCAATCCGTTCGCGTGATATGGGTGTTTGAAGCTAAGAAATGGTTGAGAAGAGAACAAATTTTTCGCAATTCTGCTGCTCCAATCGCTTAACCAGAATGACCTAGGGAAAAAATACACATACCGTTGTAATCGGGCGAATTTCTACTTTCAGATGCAATAGGAATTTTTGGGTTAGGTCAATCCGTTCGCGAGATATGGGACTTTGAAGCTAAGAAATGGTTGAGAAGGACACAAATTTTTCGCACTTCTGCTGCTCCAAACGCCTAACCAGAATGGCATAGGGAAAAAATAAACATACCGTTGTAATCGGGCGAGTTCCTACTTTCAGATGTAATAGGAATTTTTGGGTTAGGTCAATCCGTTCGCGAGATATGGGAGTTTGAAGCTAAGAAATGGTGGAGAAGAGAACAAATTTTTCGCAATTCTGGTGCTCGAAACGCTTAACCAGAAAGGCCTAGGGGAAAAATACCCATACCGTTATAATCGGGCGAGTTTCTACTTTCAGATGCAATAGGAATTTTTGGGTTAGGTCAATCAGTTCGCGAGATATGGGAGTTTGAAGCCAAGAAATGGTTGAGAAGGCAAAAAATTCATCGCAATTCTGTTGCTCCAAACGCTTAACCAGAATCGCCTAGGGAAAAAATACACATACCGTTGTAATCGGGCGAGTTTCTACTTTCGGACGAAGTAGGAATTTTTGGGTTTGGTCAATCCGTTCGCGAGATATGGGAGTTTGAAGCCAAGAAATGGTTGAGGAGGCACAAAATTTTTCGCAATTCTGCTGCTCCAAACGCTTAACCATAATCGCCTAGGGGAAAAATAAACATACCGTTGTAATCGGGCGAATTTCTACTTTCAGATGCAATAGGAATTTTTGGGTTAGGTCAATCCGTTCGCGAGATATGGGACTTTGAAGCTAAGAAATGGTTGAGAAGACAACAAATTTTTCGCACTTCTGCTGCTCCAAACGCTTCACCAGAGTGGCATAGGGAAAAAATACACATACTGTTGTAATCGGGCGAGTTTCTACTTTCAGATGCAATAGGAATTTTTGGGTTAGGTCTATCCGTTCGCAAGATATGGGAGTTTGAAGCCAAGAAATGGTTGAGAAGGTAAAAAATTTTTCGCAATTCTGCTGCCCCAAACGCTTAACCAGAATGGCCTAGGGGAAAAATACACATGCCGTTGTAATCGGGCGAGCTTCTACTTTCAGATGCAATGGTAATTTTTGGGTTAGGTCAATCCGTTCGCGAGATATGGGAGTTTGAAGCTAAGAAATGGTTGAGAAGACAACAAATTTTTCGCACTCCTGCTGTTCCAAACGCTTAACCAGAATGGCCTAGGGAAAAAATGCACGTAAGGTTGTAATCGGGCGAGTTTCTACTTTCAGACACAGTAGGAATTTTTGGGTTTGGTCAATCCGTTCGCGAGATATGGGAGTTTGAAGCCAAGAAATGGTTGAGAAGGCAAAAAATTTTTCGTAATTCTGCTGCTCCAAACGCTTAACCAGAATGGCCTAGCGAGAAAATACACATACTGTCGTAATCGGGCGAGTTTCTACTTTCAGATGCAATAGGAATTTTTGGGTTAGGTCAATCCGTTCGCGAGATATGGGAGTTTGAAGCTAAGAAATGGTTGAGAAGAGAACAGATTTTTCGCAATTCTGCTGCTCCAAACGCTTAACCAGAATGGCCTAGGGAAAAAATACACATACCGTTGTAATCGGGCGAGTTTCTACTTTCAGATGCAATAGCAATTTTTGGGTTAGGTCAATCCGTTCGCGAGATATGGGACTTTGAAGCTAAGAAATGGTTGACAAGACAACAAATTTTTCGCAATTCTGCTGCTCCAATCGCTTAACCAGAATGGCCTAGAGTAAAAATACATATACCGTTGTAATCGGGCGAGTTTCTACTTACAAATGCAATAGCAATTTTTGTGTTAGGTCGGTCCGTTCGCAAGATAAGGGAGTTTGAAGGCAAGAAATGGTTGAGAAGGACACAAATTTTTCGCACTTCTGCTGCTCCAAACGCTTAACCAGAATGGCCTAGGGGAAAAATACACATACCGTTGTAATCGAGCGAGTTTCTACTTTCAGATGCAATAGCAATCTTTGGGTTAGGTCAATCCGTTCGCGTGATATGGGTGTTTGAAGCTAAGAAATGGTTGAGAAGAGAACAAATTTTTCGCAATTCTGCTGCTCCAATCGCTTAACCAGAATGACCTAGGGAAAAAATACACATACCGTTGTAATCGGGCGAATTTCTACTTTCAGATGCAATAGGAATTTTTGGGTTAGGTCAATCCGTTCGCGAGATATGGGACTTTGAAGCTAAGAAATGGTTGAGAAGGACACAAATTTTTCGCACTTCTGCTGCTCCAAACGCCTAACCAGAATGGCATAGGGAAAAAATAAACATACCGTTGTAATCGGGCGAGTTCCTACTTTCAGATGTAATAGGAATTTTTGGGTTAGGTCAATCCGTTCGCGAGATATGGGAGTTTGAAGCTAAGAAATGGTGGAGAAGAGAACAAATTTTTCGCAATTCTGGTGCTCGAAACGCTTAACCAGAAAGGCCTAGGGGAAAAATACCCATACCGTTATAATCGGGCGAGTTTCTACTTTCAGATGCAATAGGAATTTTTGGGTTAGGTCAATCAGTTCGCGAGATATGGGAGTTTGAAGCCAAGAAATGGTTGAGAAGGCAAAAAATTCATCGCAATTCTGTTGCTCCAAACGCTTAACCAGAATCGCCTAGGGAAAAAATACACATACCGTTGTAATCGGGCGAGTTTCTACTTTCGGACGAAGTAGGAATTTTTGGGTTTGGTCAATCCGTTCGCGAGATATGGGAGTTTGAAGCCAAGAAATGGTTGAGGAGGCACAAAATTTTTCGCAATTCTGCTGCTCCAAACGCTTAACCATAATCGCCTAGGGGAAAAATAAACATACCGTTGTAATCGGGCGAATTTCTACTTTCAGATGCAATAGGAATTTTTGGGTTAGGTCAATCCGTTCGCGAGATATGGGACTTTGAAGCTAAGAAATGGTTGAGAAGACAACAAATTTTTCGCACTTCTGCTGCTCCAAACGCTTCACCAGAGTGGCATAGGGAAAAAATACACATACTGTTGTAATCGGGCGAGTTTCTACTTTCAGATGCAATAGGAATTTTTGGGTTAGGTCTATCCGTTCGCAAGATATGGGAGTTTGAAGCCAAGAAATGGTTGAGAAGGTAAAAAATTTTTCGCAATTCTGCTGCCCCAAACGCTTAACCAGAATGGCCTAGGGGAAAAATACACATGCCGTTGTAATCGGGCGAGCTTCTACTTTCAGATGCAATGGTAATTTTTGGGTTAGGTCAATCCGTTCGCGAGATATGGGAGTTTGAAGCTAAGAAATGGTTGAGAAGACAACAAATTTTTCGCACTCCTGCTGTTCCA